>NC_051083.1:55104103-55224620 GCF_004664715.2 Peromyscus leucopus
TAAAAAATTCTTTCCTTTTACATACCAACCCCTGTTCTGCCTCCTGCCTCTTCTTCTGCTCCCCCCAACCTACCCCCATCCCACCCCCATCCCCTCCTCTTAGAGGATAAGGCCTCCCTTGGGTAGTCAAAACAGGTTGGCATACCAAGTTCAGGTCAGACCTAGGCCCTCCTTCCTGCATTGAGGCTGAGTAAGGCATCGCACCATAGGGAATGGGCTCTAAAAAGCCAGTTCTTGTATCTGGGGTAAGTCCTGGTCCCATTGCCAAGGGACCCACAAACACATTAAAGCCACACAACTTTCGCATGCTCCCCCGCTGTCAGTCCAGAGTCCATGAGCTCCCATTAGCTTGGGTCAGCTATTTCTATGGTTTTTCCCAACATGATTCTGACCCCCGCCTTGTTCTTATAATCCCTCCTCCCTCTCTTCAGCTGAACTCCAGGATCTTGGCCAAGTGCTTGGTTGTGGAACTCTGCATCTGCTTCCATCAGTCACTGGATGTAGGTTCTGTGATGACAATTAGGGTAGACACCAATGAGTGCAGGGGAAGGCTAGTTCAAGCACCCTCTCCGCCATTGCTATGGGTCTTAGCTGGGATCAATGATATCTTGGCAGAGTGTACCATTAAGGAGATGGGGAGAAATCTGCAGCCAGGGAAAACCCCAGGAACTCACAAGGTTGTCCCCGGCTAATACTGTAAACCCATTCTTAACTTGTGAGCTAAATTGGACTGGCAGACTACAGAGTGCTAATCTCTGGTCTAAAGACTTGGGCAAAAGTATACATAAATTGAACCTTATACCCGAGGCGGTGCAGAAGCAACAGGGGCACTACAGAAAGAAAAGCCAACAGTGTTGCCCTGCAAGTACTCAAATTAGACGACAAAATTGCTTGGAATAGAGACAAAATGGTCAGACATAAAAGGGCCAAAATAAAAGGCAAAATTCTCTACTCTGTAACAGGCTTTTCCCAGGACCATGTCCAATTTGCAAAATACAGGCACACTGGAGGGCAGAATATTTCTTGTTCCTTAATGAGAGAAGCCCAGCCTCCATCCAAGGAGCTCAGGCTCTAATCAAACCTTAAAAAGGACAAATGGCCAGAACTCTGCTCCTTGACTATGGGGAGCTTAATGAAATCCCCTTCCCTTTCAGGACTGATGAAGCCCATAGTCTCCATTTCTGTGAACAAGCTTCATATAATCTTAGATGTGGCAAGGAACAAAAATATTTTCTTTTTAGCTACCAGCACTTCTTTCCCAGCCCAATTCACCTCCTCAGGGGTTCCACCTTCAAGTCCCCAGGCCTCCTCAAGAGTACTGATGGCAAGTCCCAAGCCCCTCAGTTTACACCCTTTTTAAACTGCATAATAGATATCTATCTTCGCATTCATTCCTCTCTGGTCCTTTCCTGCTGCACTATGCTCTTTGTAGGTAGAAATATACCTAAATCTCAGGCCCTTTGAAACATTTTTGAGACTCTAAAGGCTCTTATGGCACTCCTATCAAGAAATCACTGTTAGGTTTTAGAGAGGAAGAAGAGAGGACAAAGAAATACAGCATCAAATTGTCCTTCAGGCAAATGTTATTAATACCTGCAGCATGAAAAAGCAAGATATCTTCTTTTCATGTTACTTGTGAGGTGGTCAGAAAGACAAGGTGTTGCACCACAAGGTAAAGGTTCCTTTATATTACCAAATAAGGTTCAATGACCCTAAGTGTCTGGTGGTCTGAATTAGGAACATGTACTGTTCTGGTTCATTCTAATACATTCCTGGGTAAACAGTCAGATGGAGACTTCGGTAAAACAATAGGCCTGTTTAATATGTGACCTGTGGAACATGACATATGAGGCATATGGCTTGGTTAGTATGTGACAGTGATTAGTCTGCCTCTGTCTCCAGGCAGCAGTGAGGCTGGGTATGGTCTTGTCCAACTTACAACCCTCTCTAGTTAGGGCATGGCTACCTGAAAGGCCTGTTTCCAGAAATGACAGGTTTCCTGCTTATGTGACATGACAATTTCCTGTCTGATCATGTCCCAAAAGGCTTCCCTATAGTCTCTACTATAGACACCTACATCACACAATAAATCCCTCCTAAAGTATGGGATACCTCCATTTTTTAGTGCTCACTAAAGATCCTAGCCCAGGGGTGCCACTTACAGTGGGCAGGTCTTCCTTTCTCAATTCACTTAATCAAGAAAATCCCCCACAGGAATGACCAGAGAGGCACCATTTCCAGGTGATTCTAGATCTCATCTTGATAACTGAGATTAATTATCACAGACTCTTAACCATTTTTCTCTAAGGTTCCAATATACTTTTAAGCCTCTCTCTCTCTCTCTCTCTCTCTCTCTCTCTCTCTCTCTCTCTCTCTCTCTCTCTCTCTCTCTCTCTGTGTGTGTGTGTGTGTGTGTGTGTGTGTGTGTGTTTATACTCTTTCATTGATAAATTGTTGCTTACTAGGCTACTGAGACCCTGTAACTTTCCATGCCACACCCTGTCTTGGCAGGAAAAAAGTCAGATAGATTCTACAGAATGGTACAAGACTATGTGAAGGCCATAGTTTCTGTACTTGCACCTTTTTGGAACAGACACCCTCCAGCACTTCCTGATCCTCAGTGTTAGACTAAAAGTATGTTTTCTTTTCTATTCTTATCCACCCGTACTCTTATTTCCTATTTTCTCTCCTGTGGGAGAATCCTTCCATTCAAGGACTGTCTTACCTCAGAGCTTTTAGGGTAGCCCCCCACCTCTTTGGACAGGCCCTATCTAGCCAAAGACTTATCCTCCCTTAAACTTCCCAGTAAGAGTAACTTCCCTTAGTATATAGATGATTTATTAATCAGCAATGAAGACTAACCTACATACAGTCAAATACAATCTTAACTATTTAAAAGTCAGCCTTATGGGAATATGTTTTCTTTTACAAAGTCCCTGAAGTCTCAACCAAAAAAATAGTGTATTAAATTATCAAAGACTAAATAAAAACATTATTATAAAGAATAAAAAAAAGTCCAGTCCCTGGAACTTTATTAGCCTCAGGTCCAAGGAGCCTTTCCAAATATCAAAATGATAATATTCTAACTCTGGGGAATCCTGTCACAAAACAACTAAGGATCTTCTCAATCAGAGCAGAGTTTAATGGAAGTGGGTTCCTCAGTTTGACCATAAAGCTAAACCTTTTAATGAGGCCTAAAACGGATCAGAGGAAGAGCCAAAAGACCAGGTCCCTAAAATGCCATGGGCCCTACATAGCCTAAAGTATGCATTTCTGGACTCTCCAGTACTAGTTCTCTCTGATCTTACTGATCCCTTTTCTCTGTAATGTACATGAGTGAAAGAAAGTAGCACTGGGAACAGTGATACACAAACTTTGTGGCCCTGTCAGTTCCTAGCTGCTTATGTGACAGCCTTCACATACACGCATACAGAGGACTAAAATACCTACTGGTTTCAGGAGATATCATCATCACTAAGACAGAGAAAGCCTCAAAGGAAACCACTCTCCTATAAAACAGTATTCCTCACTTTGAGTTCCTCAGCCCCCATAGTCTGACAGTAGTCTGCCTTTCATTTCCAGTATCCTTCAGGAAGTGATTGAAGCTTGTAAAATTAAGCACTATGTAGCCTGGCTCCATGAATCTTCTGGAAATGCAGAAAGGGCTCATTCAACCCTTAAGAGATCTCTCTAAGCTTGTGTTCAACACTCAACAGTGTGACCCACTCTTCTCCCAACTGACTCCCAATTCTACAACCCACCTCAACTCCTTTGAAGTCTCTTAGGGTCAGCTCTTTTTCCAGACAGACTTCTTACTAGATTCAGATATTCAGAATTTATTTCAGCATATTATCACTGAGTCAAACAATCAAGGCTCTCACTGAGTACCTGAATAAGCACAATGCAAGACTGAACCCATCTTCCAGAAAAGACCTTTTCACATTAACCCTGGAGATTGGGTCTCCCATAAAAACCCTCTCACAAAATAAAAAGCCACCCAAAGCTATCTGGATTGGATCCTATCAAGTCCTTCTAATGTCTCCAACTACAGTCAAGTGACAAGGCCTATCACTGTGCATTTATCTGGGCAAAATTAATTAAGACTGTTCCACCCACACGAAGCTCAAACAAGCTATTCTTGGGAGGCTCTTGGAGATCTGTCTACTCTTCTGGAGAAACCTAAGTAAAACCCTTCAATGACATTCCCAGAACCCAGTAAGTAGCCAAGACTCATTCTATCACTTTTCTGAGTTCTATGAAATATTTTTATAAGCTCCTTTTTATTATTTTGCCATCTTACAGAATCCTACTCAGTTTGGAGAGTTCGTGTTAGACCTGTTTCTACAGGGAGACCTGATCAACTATTCCTTGAGTAATACTGTATTGGGGCATATTCATTGTCATTTTACTCATATCCTCTATCTTAAAACCAACCCCTAAACCCCAAAGAACCATTCCTTGTCTTTCCTGAATCTAAGGCACTCAAAATCTCACCTGGATATGATTCCTTTGTCCACATAGCCATGACTCTCCTGGTGTGCTCTCTCCTGAGAGTCCTCCCTTACATTTACACATCTCCTGGCCTGAAAATCTCCTAGGAAATCTCACAGGAAGGACTTGAACTCTCAGCTCATATAGCACATTTCTTGTTTTTAATTTAGCTGGGTGACTGGTATTTTCCTGGTCACAGGCCATTAACCCCTCAGGAATGTCAAATGTTATCATCATCATCAATACCTGTCTCCCACAACCAAGGATGACTCTCCAAGTGATGTCAGAGTCCTGCCTTCAAACTCCTACAACTACTAACTCCACCCCTCTCCAAAATTCTGCTCAAAACTTTTATGCTTTATAGTCCTATGACTATATGACAGATCAGCAATGCTAACCAGGTCCTCAAATGCAAATTCACTATTTTATAGTTCTGAATCAGTTCCAGAAGACAAGAAATATTCACTCTCTTGTCAATTATTTGGCTTTGCTGATATGCCAAGGTTGGAGGTAGAGGAAAAAAAAAAAAGGTCAATATAAGAAGCAAAATTCCCCACTCTCTAGCTGACAGATCCTAACTGCTGGAAGCATAACCCAGTGATTAGTGATGTTTTATGCAAACAATCAGAGCCTAACTTCTAATTGCTCCTCGAGGCTAATGTCACCTCAAATGGCTAATCCCAAGAAGGACAAGTGGTGTTACAAATATTACTGTCTCAAAATATCAAGTTCCCCCTTGAACTCTTTTCAAATAGATCCCACACAAATGGCCCAGTAGGCAAGACTAAATAATTTCTCCCAACTGCTACAAAGGACTCCATTCAACAATTTTCATTCATATTCATCCCCACCCCCATCAAAAGTTGCCTATATGTTCTGTCCGCAGTGTGTATTATGCTTTAAAATCTTTATAACAATTCTAGTCTGGTAAAGAGTTAGGCTCATCATTTTCCTTCTGACATTTAGACCTAAAAAAGGAGAAGGTTCAAGTTGTTTCCATCTCTCACTTTCACAGGCTACATGCCATTTTAAAACTCTTAGTAGTTCATTGGGTCTACTTTCAGAACCTCAACTGTCACAGTGCTTCTCAATCTCCTCTAAGTTCAATATCTAGATCACTAACTTCTTACTAGATAGCTACAACTCAAGACTGTCCAAACATCAGACTCAACACTTGGACTCAGGCTCAGACTATGCTGGTCATCTCCCTTCTCTAGCCCTTCCCCAAAGGCTGCTCACTACTCCATTTTGCATTGCTTATTTCAGTGAAGAATCTCCCCCTCAACTTGGTTTCACAGAATACTCTAGGTGCTGGAAGCAAAGTAGAACAAGATATATCGTGACAGCTTCTCTACTATCATCAGTACCATCAGGCTTTGCCTCACAATCTAATTCTATGCAGTCTGTAATTCTGTACTTCTATAGTAGCAGACATATAGGTAGAGTAATTATGACAGTGACTGCAAGTATCACCTAACATTCAATTCTTCTTTGCTAACAAATGTAAATTATAGTGTCATTTAGTTTCCATTGTAGATCAGAGTATTAAATACGACTTCTGAGAAGACATCTATTAAAGGATACCTGAGTGTAGCTGGAGATTTCTCCAGTCCTGTTGGGGCCTGCAACTGCTCAGACCCAAGTAAACACATAGAGGCTTATATTACTAAGAGAACTCACAGCTACATAGTTCCCTCCATGCTGGTTAGTTTCTGTTAACTTGATACAAACTAGAGTCGCCTGGGAAAATGGAACCTCAATTGAGAAACTGCCTCCATCAAATTGCCTGTAGGCATGCCTGTAGGGCATTTTTTTGATTAATGACTGATATTGGAGGGCCCAGCCCACTGTAGGTAGTACCACTCTTAAGTTAGTGGTCCAGTGTTATATAAGAAAGCAGGTTGAGCAAGCCATGGGGAGTAAATTATTAAGCAATGTTCCTTTAGTTCTCTGCCTCCAGGTTCCTGCCATGAGTTCCTGCTTTGGCTTCCCTCAATAATGAACTATAACCTGTAAACCACAAAAACCCTTTACTTCCCCAAGTTGCTTCTGGCCAGTGTTTTATGAAACCAACGGAGAAGGAAACTGGGACACGCCCACACAGAAGCAGAGTTGACGACATGTGTTCATTTGGTTCTTTCGTCTTATGAAGGTTCAGAATCATTCAAGGTGGTTCTGAGTGCTTTTGTAAAATCCACAATCCCTCTTACACTATATGTTTTGGATTTTAAATGTGGGTTTTAAGTAAACAGTGATACCCCAATGATTGTGAAGAAAAAACCAGAACATGATGATTCTGTTATTCTATATGATCAACTGGGGAATTTGTTGTGTTTTTAAACTTTAAAGAACAAGACAAAGCCAGGTACAAGGTCTAATTGTTCAGTGGCTACTCATCTTAGTTCACACACGTGATAACTCTGAATTCATATTTCTTTAAAATAGAAATGCATTGTTCATTTCCATTAATTGTTTGAAAATTAAAGAACAAGTTATGAAAATGAAGAACAGTCCTGATCATTTCATGATTATTACTCAACATAATTTTGTCATACAGAAGAGAATATTAAAAGTTGATTTAGCTGAACAGTGGTGGCGTACACCTTTAATCCTAGCACTCAGGAGGCAGAGGCAGGCAGATCTCTGTGAGCTGGAGGCAAACCTGGTCTACAGAGTGGTTCTAGGACAGCCAGGCCTACATAGTGAACCTCTGTCTCAAAAAATAAAATGGATCCATTCTACATACCATATATGCTAAGTATACCAAATTTCTAAAACATTAATATTATACTTAATTTTCTTGGAATGTCAGAAATCAAGGTTAATTGACTGAAATGCTATGTAAAACCAAATCTCCATTACCTACACTAGTGGCTAAGAGTCCAACCCAGATCATTCAAATCATTGATTTTTATATGAAATACCCTTGTATGTATATAGCTATTCTTTCTTCCCCAAGTCTCAGCCATATGAGTGACTTAATAGGTAACAAAAAATAAAAAGACAAACCATTTACAAGTAATACTGGGTACAGTCCTTTCATTATACACATCATCTCTACCATTATCACCATGAGCCAAGCCACCATCACCTCTAACCTGGACTATTGTAAGAGCCTCTTCACAATTCTTGTCCTTACCACTACCATCTATTCTCCTGGTAAAATATAAGTCAGATCATGCCCCTCATCAACTCAAAAGCTTCCAATGTCTCCTCATCTCAGTCACACACATTTCTCCATATCATTTATTGATCTATTTTTTATTGATCTGTTTTTTATTTTTCTCTCTGATTTCATCCAACATTTTCCCCCACTTAACTAATTCCTTGCCCACTGCATTTTATTTCTTAAACAAGCCAGTTAGATTTTCTTCTCATTGGTTCCTACATCTAGCGTCTTCTTCTAAATACACAGATGGACCTTACGTTCTTTCATATTTCTGATTAACTCTCCCTTAACCAGAAAGGTTTTAACTGACCTAATATATCATCCCATTCTCATCTCTGTTCTATTTTCCTTCATGCTTAACACATCTTGGCTTATTATATATTATTTTGTGTGACTGGTTTGTTATCCCCTACCAACCTACTATCCCTAAGAATAATTGTAGTTTATTTTTGTTCACTACTCTTTTCCCTCTGTACCACATCCATGCAAATTCATAGTAGATAGCCTAACATTTTTTAAGTAAACCAATGTCTACAATAACACCTAGAAGATAAAGGTACTGCTATTCATGGATGAGAATAGTCAGAAAAGTATAAAAGTCAGGCCCTTAATCTTATTGTGACTCTACGGAGACTATTATTTCCATTCTAGACATAATTCTAATTTCAGTGACAATTATCATTTCAAGAGGAAACTATAAATCAGTGTACTGAACAATTTATTATCCAACATGAATTCACAGTTAAACATCCTGCATCCACTAAGATAGTAATTTCCGTAAACTCCTAAACAATATTTTATATGAGTTACATGGCAACTTGTGAATTAATTTGCAACTGTCAAATGTGCTAAAAAAAAATTCAATGTGTAGTGTAAATGAAAGAGCCATATTTCAAAATGGTGGCTATACCTAACTCCCTATTTTTCCCTCATAATCATTACTAGTTAACTTTTTTATTTAAAAATGTTTCCATACAATATATTTTGATCATATTCTTTCCCCTCCCCCAACTCCCTACCCATCCAACTTCATGTTTTCTCCTCCTCCTCAGCAAAAACCACAAAAAAATGAAAATAAAAACAAACAGAAAAATAAAACCTGCACAGGTTCAAACCAAATAAAATCCCAGCCCCGAGAAGGAAATTTGGACACAGAATCCTACTCCTAACCAAGAAGCTATTTGCAGTTGACACCTGCTAGAAAAGGGAAAATTCACTTTTTTCCAGTAGAGTGTCACAGGGTATATCAACATCACTCTAGGGCAAGTCCCATGCCCAGGAATAGTCAGTTTACTAGTTAACTTTTATCCAATATTTACTGGAAGTAATGTTGGTGGACATTAATAATCCCATTTAAGGGAGAAAAATCTGAGACCCAAGGTATTCCCAACAGTGAACACCATGGTAAAGACTAAAGATTTTCTGCCTCCCTGGCTAAAATAATAGTATATTACCCTCCTGAATTCTATCAAGTGGCTAGGTAAATGCTTTTTGTTGTTGTTTTGTTTTGTTCTGTTTTTCGAGACAGGGTTTATCTGCATCTCAGCCTGGCTGCCATGGAACTTGCTTTGTAGACCAGGCTGGCCTCGAACTCACAGAGATCCACCTGCCTCTGCATCCGGAGTGATGGGATTAAAGGCGTGCGCCACCATGACCAGCTGGTAAATGCTTTTATCATAGAATAGTCACTGCTTTGGTCTCCTAAAATTTTATTATGAGGTTTTTTTTTTCCTCACCAATCAACCTTTAATCACATAGTGTTTTGCAAGATATGTCATTGGCTTCTTTTAAAATTGGGAAAAGTTCAAATTCTCCATTAATTTAATCTGTTTTCAGCACACAGTTCTGAGCCCTAACATGTCAACATATTTGCAAGGGGGGGGGGGACTCTCGCCCAGACCCAGCTGCCACAAATTTGCATGGAACTTGCAAGGAATTTTTCAGGCAAATGTTATAGCATTTGTTCCTACTGAAAGTCTTTTCCCAATTCATTCTTTTCTACCTTGCTTAGCACCATCTGAAACAGTAATTTGTGGAATACTAAGGAAGGACAGTGAAGGAGAGTCAGGAGACTCAAATTTACCTCCAAAGAGTTTGTGGCCTTGAACCAATCTGTCCCACCCTCTGTGTCCTCTGGTGTGCTGGCTGGACTGCAAGCACTCTAATATCTCTCCCTGCTCTCACTTTTACTGGTTCTACAAACATTTGATTTAGCCTTGTGGGTCCCCAGGGAAGGAGAGAGTTCTGGGGAAAGGAGCTAGGGAAGCCCTTGCATTTAATGGTATGAACTAGCTGCCTTTAAGAACTACTGAAACAGAGACCTGAGAAAATCCTGAGGAAGGGAAAAGGGGAGTTCCTTTGCCTACATTTCTAGCCCACACCAGATTCTCTCCTTCTTTTTAGCATGGAAATATAAAAAGGAGGCAAATATCAATGCTTTGCCCAATTGCTTCAGACTCCCTTGCTTTTGCTGCAGATTGTGGGTGGCAGTGCAGAAGTATGTGCTGACACTGGCATCAGCGCCCGCTGACCCAACCCAACTGCCCTCCAATACCCCTTGTCAGTACTAAATACAAAGTCATTGTGGCCTTCCACTCCCCAGTGCCCCTAACCAGACTTGGACCGTCCCTGGCTGATTCAGAGAAGCATCAGGATTCAGGCACCACTTCCTCTCTGCAAAGGGAAGTCATTTCAAGGTCTCCAGGTATAAAAGGGATCACCATGGCATAAAATGAACTGAAGATGATACTAAACGCATACCTACACATACAAACAAAAGCACAGTCCTTGAATTTGTGGGGGTCTGGTAGTTGAATTCCCATTTAGAAGATCAGGGTTTCTGTAGCCATCTCTCCTTGACAAAGCCCTAAATGTGGATTGGGTGAGACCATCCCAAGCAAGGAAGCTTTGCAGGTCTTTCCCAGATAGCCTCCATCTGGGTGGCCCTGGGCCCTAGAGCTAGCTAGGGGTGACAGGTACATACAGCCTAGTTAAGGAGGTCATGCAGCTCTCCTATAATGTTCTCTACAGTTCTTGGCTTTGTGGCTGCTCCCCTCGACCCCTTGCCAGCCTGCTTGCATCCTGGGAGCTTTACTGCTTACAGAGAGCCCCTATATCAGACCTTTGCTTCTCGGGCATCCCAGGTAACACCTGAGATGCTCCTGGTCACTTCAACTATCCCCCAGCTTGAGCCTACCCCAGTCTCGGAGGGCAGCAGAAATGCCTATGGGTGGGGGGTGGGAGGGGTCTTTACTGATCTGGTAGGCAAGCAGAGACTCCTAAAATGGCTACAGGAAGCTCACTGGTGTCTGAAGGACAGTGGCGAGGGCGGTGGGCAGAGGTATGGGGGCTCCTGGTGTGGAGGTTAATTCGAGGGATTGGCGGTTGAATTGGAGGATTAGGGCTCATGCAGGGAAAACTAGAGCTACGTGCACTCACCATTCCCGTTCCGCCTCTAATCCACTGCATGGTGTCCGCGAAGTCCAGCTTCTGTGAGGCCGGGTGGCTGGCGCGGGATGTCGCGGGCTGACTGGGAGGTAGGGCTGGGCTGGAGGAAGCGAGAGCCCCAGCGCCCCCTCCGCCTCCCCTCCTCCACGGCTCTACAGCCGAATCCCCTCAGCCTGACCTAGCCTTCAGTTAGGTTGTTTCGTGCCGGCGTGCAGGCTGTGCTTCTCCACCCTGCAGCTTCCCAGGGGGCTTGACAGGAAGGAAACACGCAACTGGGGGAGGGGGTCCCAGTGAGCCGCCTTTGTCTTCCTCCAAGGCTTGCAAACTGAGGGGTTGGGTGCAGGCGAGACTCTACCGGGGAATAACCTCCGCCAAGGGTAAGGCAGCTGCCACCCCTGCCTGCCCTCCTGCTGCTCTCGATTTATATGCAGTTTATTGTGGGGCTCCCCAATTATGTTGACTCAGCGGAAAGTCTTCTCCAAAGTTGCAAAAGGTGTTGGGACAGTCTCTAAATATTAAGATCCTGGCCCACTGAAACTATGCCAGTGAATTCTCATGCCTGTTTCCCCAAGCCCTCCCTCTGTGTATTTTCCTGGTGCCCTCTCTAGTGTCTAATCTCCTGCGCTTTTATCTGCATTACTTTCACTTTTCAGAATAACCGTGGAAAAGCAAGCATTATTATCTCCATTGTACAGAAAAATAAAAGGAGGTTTGAAATAGGTAAGGGACATTATCGCATAAAAAATATGGTCACATAAAAGATAAAGCTCTGACTTTACACCCTGCAGCAGCTTTCTAAACTTCTTTCAGCTCACTGTGTTCTCTCTCTCTCTTCCTCTCTTCCTCTCTTTCTCTCTCTCTCTCTCTCTCTCTCTCTCTCTCTCTCTCTCTCTCTCTCTCTCTCTCTCTCTCACACACACACACACACACACACACACACACACACCATTCCAGTTGTCTCCCTTGTATCTTAAGGAATATGGAAGGTAGTCTAAATGATGGATGTATTTTCCATTTGCTTATTTGGCTGAGAATGATTTTTTTAAAAAAAAAAAAAGTTTATCAACAGAAATTGTCTTTTCATGATGCCAGCTCTGGGCAATGAAACCCAGGTCTGCCCTTTTACATCTGCTGAGAGCTGAGACTGTCAGCTCCAATCACACCCTTTATTATTCTGTATAATCTTCCCAGTAACTCTATGAGGCAAACAAAATGGTGTTTTAATTACTCCTTCTGTTACATGCATGTACACTAAAAACTGAAAGACATCTCTGCCCAAAGTAACACAGAAAAACAAGAATCCAGGGCTCCTGCCTTGCAGGATAATTCAGGCTGTACTAGAATTGCAAAAACTGGTTGCAATTGCAGCAAGATAGAATTTAAAGTGTGGTATCCAAAAGAAGTTCCTGGAGGATATTATCATGAAGCTATCACTAGCATGTTATACACATAGACTTTTTGACCTCTTCTTAGTAAACCATTCGTTTTATCCAAGTCACTGTTTGGGCCAGACACAGTTGGCTGAAGTCTAAAGCTTTGATATGACCCCAAGCACTGGAGGCATACAAACAGAAGCTCAATTGCCCTTTGCCTGGGATTCCTGAATTAAATGGGGGTGTGGCTTGGATAACCTATCAAGTTTCTCCCAAGTCTGGTAGTCCAGGTATCAGTGATTCTACAGTGTCTCATCACTTCATCCCCCATGGGTCTTCATTTGTGCTGTATCTTGGATATGCCTTCCCTACCAGCCAGCTTGTCTACCAGCTAATTGAAATTATCATGATTCTGTAAGATCTGCAAATGACTATGCTACCTGCCAGAAGCTTACCCCAAATACCACCAGACCTAAGTCCAGTTTCACTCCCACTTGAGATAGTCAGTTGAGAGGGATAATTTTTATTTCCTGGTTGTTACAGATAAAATTGTGACTACTTCTGACAAAATTTAAGGTTGGAGTCCAAACCCTTAACACTGCAAACTGTTACTATATTTGGATGTAGGGTCCATAAGGGTGTAAATAGGTTAAATTGAAACCATTTGGGTGGGCCTTTATCCAATATATCCAATGGCCTTATGAAGAGGAAATTCGCACAGAGACAGAGAATGAAGACCGTGTGGGAACTCCTCTATAAGCCCAGGAGAGGCTTCAGAAGAAATCAAAGTTAAATTTGAACTCAAACTTCTGGCTTCCAAGATTATGAGAAAGTTAAATTTTGATAAGCCACTCAATCTGTAGTTCTTTGGTTATGGCCAGCCCTAGCAAATGAATGTGCTGGATGCCTGTGTATTTTTCTATCCACTCATTTAACTGGAATTATAGTTTTTAATCTTCAATTTTTTTAAAGAAATAACAATGAGTTCCTGACTTTGGTATTTTTTACAACACTGACTGGCACAAAAGATGTACAACTGGTTGTTTTTATTTTTATTTTATTTTATTTTATTTTATTTTGTGTGTGTGTGTGTGTGTGCGCGCGCGCGCGCGCACACGTGTGTAGCTGAGTGAATGATATTGGGGGTGGGGAAGAACACCTCAAATCCATGACTCTGGATAGTACATGAAATACAGTAGGAGAAAAAATGATAAAATTGAAAGTACAAAGGTAGCTGAATATGGCAGCACACACATGTATTCCTAGCACTTGGGAAGAAGAAACAGAATTGCCACAAGTTTGAGACTAGCCCAGTCTATACAGCTATAATCCAGCTAGTGCTACATAATAAGATGCTCTTTTAGAGAAAAAAAAATTAGCAAACAAATCAGTGCAAAACTGCTAAATATTATAATACGAGTATTAGTGACAAGAAGCTACCAACTATGCTGCAACCTGTGCTCTGTTTATAGAACAATATTTGGGCTAGAGAGATGGCTCAGTCATTAAAGGATAAGCTCACAACCAAAAAGATAAAACATTTTGCAACCTCCTTCTGGCCTTTCTCTCTCTCTCCATTGGTGAGATCCCACATCCTTCCCCACCAGGGACCTTCTCGATCACCCATATGGCATGGAGACATAAGTGAGCTACCTTCACTCCCACCCACCTTCTTGCCAGGGAACCTGACTTCCCTTTGGGACTCATTAGATCCCAGACTCCTCCACAACTGGGACCCTTTAGCCTACCGACATCGTATAGAGAAACAGATATGCTACCTGCACATCCCAGCATAGACTTCCACCATCCTAATCACCCCACAGCTGCTAACCAGGGACTGTGACCCTCCCTTTGGGCCATACCACCCGCCCAATCTCATCTGATCTCAGAAACTAAGCAGGGTTGGGCCTGGTTAGTACTTGGATGGGACTTGAAAGTTCTTAACCTGCTTTCCACAAGGGATTCTTCAACCAACACATATGACGCAAAGACCCAGGCCACCCTCCCTTTGAGTCTTATCAGAATGCTGGCAGCTATCTATCTGTCTGTGACCCCACCTTCCATTATTCTGATTGGCCCTGAGAGCCAAGAACAGTCCATACTATGAGGACAAACTTATTCCAAGCTCTGCTATAATCACTAGACTGTATATAGCAAGAAGAAGACCTGAGATAAAAGCCATAGCCCCAAATACCAGACAGAGGAAAGCCCCTGCAATGAATTTAGCTCCCTTATGTATATTGTAAACACTCCTGCTGAAAGAAGAAAGGTGACTTGAACAAAAGCAAGCCAGTCTCAACTAACAAACTAACTCCAGATGTGCAAATCCCACTGGAGAAATAAAAACAAGAACAACACACACAAACACACATGCACATGTGAGAGCACACACACACACACACACACACACACAAGCGTTTGCACACCCACAAATATCTTGTCTCCTCCCCAAAAATACAAACTCGATCTTAATAGCTGCTATTGAAAATGACCACAAAGACTTTTCAAATAATTGAAAAGAATGTTTATAATAGATGGTCAAACAACTCAAAAAATACAAAGATAAAGAAATAAATAAAAAAGAAAGTCAATCTAAGACAAGAAAAAGAATCAATTTTTTAAAGAAAACTTAAACAGAAATGATGCTAGAAATGAAATACTCAATATACCAATCAAAAACCTCAGTGGAAAAACCTCATCAGCAGAGTGGATCATGTCAAAAACAGAAAGTCAGTGATGGAAAACAAAGTAGTGGAATTAGATCACTCAGTAAAGATCAAAGAGAAGGTTTAAAAAACTATAAACAAAACATGGGAAATTTTTGGGATATCATGAAAAGACCTAACTTCCAAATTATGGTCATATGAGAAGGAAAAGAAAACCATAGCGAAAGCATAGAGAATATCTCCAGTGAAACCATACAACATAGTTTCCCAAACCTAGTGAGTGAGATAACCAACATATTCAGGCATGCAAAATTACAGAGCAAAAAGTAGGTAATATCAGAAAAAAAATTCTCCGCAATGTATTATAGACAAAACACTAAAAACACAGAATAAAGTAAGGGTGTTGAAAGCTGCAAGAGTGAAAGGGAAAATAATTTACAAAGACGGGTCTATTACAATAAAACCAGATTCCTCAACAGAAACCTTCAAGTTCAGAGGATCCTAGAAAGACACATTCCAACTCCTGAAAGACCACAACTGTCAGGATACATTATATACCCAATGAAATTGTCTATCAAAATTGAAAGAGAAAATAATATGACAAAAACAAATTGAAGGATTTTATGATTACTAAGCTATCTCTAGAGATAAGTCCTTCAACTGGAAGAGAAGTATAAATACAACAAAGGGCTGACAAGGAAAAAAATCAACAGTATCAGAACAGGTAGTCAAAAGAGGTCCAAGAACCTCCCCTGGAATTTCAATAATATGAATAAACACACATTTTTACTAATAACAATATTAATATTCCAGTTCCCTTAATGAAGAGACCATGATTAACAGATTGTATTAGAAAACAAAATCAATGTTTTTACTGCCTCTAAGGAGTAGACCTCACCATCAATACTATCCTATCACTTTAAAGTAGGATACAAGTGGAACTTAGAAACAAACAAACAATTGTAACTATTCTAATAACTGAAAAAAATTCCAAAGAAAAATACGTCACAAGAGATAAGGAGGGGTATTTCATATTCATTAAAAGAAAAACTCATCAACAATATATTATAATCCTAAATATATATGCACCAAACAGAGGGCCACTGAATTTCATAAAATAAACATGGTTATGTCTAAAACTCCAAGTTGACGACAATAAAGTGATAGTGAATGATTTCAATACTCAACTCTTACCAATAGAAAGCTCTTGGTTACTTTCAAGAATATGACAAAACTCAACTACTAAAGACACCATATACTTAAGTCACAGAAGATGGAGCTGTCAAGTTACTGACCTGAATGCTTCATCCCACTGGCTGGCTAGCTTTTATAATGCTATTCATGCTACCACAGAGCAAAGTATTCATTGGTCTTACCCAGCTTTAAGCCCTGTTAGTTACAATAAGGACTGGCCTGGCAAGACATAGCCACTGGTATAGTAATGATACAAACATCATGGGAGTAACCAACAACTTTCTGATTGTATTTCAATCTCACTACACAAGATGAACACCATTGTAGGTCCAAGAACCTGCGGTTAAACATGTCATTGGTCAAAGGGTAGAAGCTCCTAATGTTATTTTGCTAAATGGACATAGCACTAAACAATTCCTAATAATTAATCATTGTAGCCCTAGATTAATGTATCTCTCAATTCTATTCAGAGAAATTCCTATTTGCAATAGATGATGATTAACACAGAGACCAACAACTAGCCAAGGCACAAAGATACTATGGAATATTGGTCCTAGATGAGACATCTGTATAACATCCCCTCCTCTGAAAGGTCAGAGATATTCCACAAGAAAGGGAAGAAAGACTGTAAGAGCTACAGTTTGTGGATAAAAAGCAGCTGCACATATGAACTCACAGAGATTGTGACAGTATGCACAAGACCCATGCAACCTCAAACCAAACCAAATCCCAAGATGAGGAGGGGAGGCAGGTTTGAAGTTCCACCCATAGCTGAAGAGCTATTGGCAATTAGCAGCTGTGGGGAGAGGGAGGTCCACTTTCTTTAAGAGTATATCCCCTGATAAATTGGCCATGTTCCAGTGGAAGGCCACAAATCTAAGAACATATGTGCAGCCCAACTTTGACTTGATGAATGAAAAAAAAGGTGAGTGGCTCTAGGAGGAGTTCAGAAGGGAAATTATCAAAGAACTAGTAATTTTTAATTAAAAACATTTTGAATTGTATATCAACAGAAATATGACCCTATTTTGAGGGTACAAGGCTGGGGAGACTAGGTGACATTTAAGAGCAGATGGTCTATAGCTTTTGCCAGATTCTTTTAGACATTTTTATGTGAACTTTTAACATGTGTAAAAGCAAACAGTTTAATGAAACCTCATTTACCTATCACCATTCTTCCATTCCTATTTGAACTACCCCCTGGCATTTATCTTCCAGAAAATTTTTAAAGAAAATCCCCATATATTTGTTATGTAGCAGTTTCATTCAAGATTAAAACTTTCCATCCATCTTTGAGGGAAACTTGTTAAGACATACAATGTAAAAGGAAAGTGAAGCAATGGGATATTTTAGAATAGGATCTTTACAAGGAGGTGAAACAACAGAACATTTTAGAATTGGATGTTTCCAAGAAGGTAAAAAAAAAAATGTTCTAAGGGGAGGTGAAGCACTCACTTCATCTTGCAAGAAAACTCATTAAGATTGGACGTAAACAACACAAATATCCTCAGAAAGTCCCCAAAACTGACCAGATTCACTAGGTCCTTCCCTCTCCCAAGAGTATATAAGCATTAAAGATTGCTGAGAGTCACTTTCAGACAAGTTGAGATGCTTAGAAGAGGCTCAGAATGAACAGCATGGAAAAAAAAAACAACCAAGCAGGCTGAAATAAGCATTGACCAGCTGAGCTGCCTAGAAGCAAAGAACAGTCAAGCAGCTTGGAAGAGGCTTAGACCATCTGAGCCACTGGAAAAGAACACCTTCCAACCTGTTAAGGTTTTTGCAGATTGTGCACTGTGTCCTGTAGTTAGGTTTCTCTCTGGGTCCCACCAAGCCCCTGCAGTCCTGCAGCCCACCTATAAAATAATCACTCAGAAGCTTATATTAATTAAAACTGGTTGGCCTAATGGCTCAGGCTTCTTGCTAGCTAGATCTTACATATTAAATTAATCCATTTCTATAAAGTTATACCTTGTCACTTGGCTCGTGGCTTCAGGTATCTTTTTTTTCCTTTTTTTATTTAATATTTTTATTTTATAATTAATTTCACATATCAGCCACGGATTCCCTCATCCTCCCTCCTCCCACTCCCAGCCCTACCCCCGACTCCACCCCCCATTTCCAACTCCTCCAAGGCAAGGTCTCCCCTGGGGAGTCAGCCAAGTCTGGTAGACTCAGCCCAGCCAGGTAGACTCAGCCGAGGCAGGGGCCTATGCTGGGACACTTTGCTCAGCCTTGGTGTAGGGAGGAGGAGACTGGGCTTACAGGTATCTTAACATCTGCTTCTCATGGCAGCTGGAGTGTCTCCTCCTCAGTCTTCCTGTTCCCAGAAATCTCCTCTCTCTTTGTCCTGCCTATACATCCTGCCTGGCTATTGGCCAATCAGCACTTTATTAACCAATCAGAACAACACATTCACAGCATAGAGAACATCCCACAGCACTGTCCCAGGTTTCCAACTTTTGTGAACTGTCACCCATCATGAGATATACTTTCTGTGATGGCAGATGTCTGTCTGCTCATATAAGTAATCCCCCTCACCCAAGTTTCTGTAACTAGCCCCAATAAAACTCATTGGTTCACCAAGTTGGACTTTCACAGTATCTGTTCTTTGATCTATCATCAGTTCCCTATCTGGGTGAGCAGACATTTGTTCATGTCTTCCCAGGCCATCACACAACATCTTATCTTTTTAGTGTCAGGTACTTCATCATTCTAGGAGTCCCTCAAGAATTTAAACATACCACACTACAAATGAAGCTGAAGCTGATAGTCATGCTAGTTAGCATCACCAATTTTCCAGGTCTTCTAATCCAGCTTGGTTATATAGGGTATGTGAAAAGCCACTAATAGATGCTACTGATGACAAAAAAGAAAAACATAGGTACCACTATGTTAAAAGATACCAAAGTATAGAATAGCTAAATGTAACATATTATTCTGAATTGGATGTATTTTATGGTCTGAATATTTATATCTCCTCAAAATCACATGTTGAAATCCTAGTCTTGAATGTCATGGTATCTGGAGGGGAAACCTTTGGGAACTGATTTGATCATAAGATTAGAGGCATTGTGAAAAGATATGTGCCTTTATAATACAACCCAAAATATTTTTTTTTCACTATCTCACTAGGAAAGGACACAAGAAAGCCAGAAAGTAGACTTTCACCAGTCAATGAATTTTCCACATCTTAATCTTTGGCACCCCAACCTCTAGAAATGTAAGTGAAAGATTCCTGTTGTTTACAAACTCACCCAAAATTGTTACATACATTGCTCTTTATTCCTACACGTTCATAAATTCAAGTTTGTACTGTCAGGCACAGCGTGTTTAACACTGATGCTGTTCTAGTGAACACAATGGACACAGTCTGTGTACCCATTGCTATTCAATAGACAAATAAATAAGGTAAATAACAACACAACTTTAGATATGGATAAGTATGATGAAAGAGAAGAATTTTTAAAAAGCTGCAATATGACATTTTAAATGATGTCTAAAGGCCCAAGTCAAACATGTAAAAGGCATGGGGAAAGCATTCCATGCATAGACAATAAAAATATATACACAAGTTTAAATAATTAGACTGTCTTGTACAGGTAGTGGTGGGCAGTGGTGGTGCACACCTTTAATCCCAGCACTCAGAAGGCAGAGACAGGTGGATCTCTGTGAGCTCAAAGCCAACCTGGTCTACAAAGTGAGTTCCAGGACAGCCAGGTCTGGTATATAGAGAAACCCTGTCTCAAAAAACAAAACTTTGTAGACTGTCTTTGTGAAGTCTTAGGTGGTAGCAGTCCAAAAGGCTAGAACCTAAGAGATAAAAAAGACAGTGATAGGAGAAAAAATTGACAGAATCTGGGTCATGTAAACCCTTGAAGGGTATAGAAAGAGAATTTAGACTTAGGGCTGATGGGATGGCTAAGTAGATATTGCTAAGCCTGACTAACTAAACTCAATCTTGGGGGCCCACATGGTGGAAGGGAAGAAACAATTCCTGTCATTTGCCCTCTGACATCCGAAATAGACCACAGTAAAAGAACACACATAAATAAATGAGAAGAATAAAAACTTCTTTAACAATAACAACAACAAAAAGGATTTAGATATAATCTAAGAGCAAGAAAAGAGCTGACAGAATTGAAGAGTTTTAAACAAGAGAATTGTTTACCTGATGCACATTTCTAAAATACCATCAAGCCATACTGTGATAAATAGATTGAAAATGGCATCAGAGGTTGAAGCTGATGGAGAAAAATGAAAAGATAGGTAGTGGTGAATTGGATTAGAAGGGTAATGAAGATGTGGACAGAGGTAGAAAGGTTTGAGACATACCCTCTCTGGGTCTGTAGATTGTAGCATGGTTATCCTTTTTACTTTATGGTTAATATACACTTATAAAGGAGTACATACCATGCATGTCTTTTTGAGTTTGGGTTACCTCACTCAAGATGATTTTTTTCTAATTCCATCCATTTGCCTTCAAATTTCATGATGTCATTGTTTTTAACAGCTGAGTGATACTCCATTGTGTATATGTACTATATTTTCTTTATCCATTCTTCAGTTGAGGGATATCTAGGACTGGGGGCAGGTGGGGACATGAAAGATCAGGTGGGGTGGGGTGGGGGGAGTACTGAAAGAGCCAAATGGAAATGGGAAGCAGTGCAGGGTCAGGTAGAAACCTGGTGTAAGGGAAACTCCTAGGGATCTACAAGGAAGACCCCAGCTAAGACTCCTAGTAATTGAGGAAATGTAGCCTAAACTTGTCAACTCCTGTGACCAGGCATGACTTTCAGTGGAGACATTGGGACAGCAACCCAGCCACATAACCTTAGACCTACAGTCTGTCCTGCCTATGGGATGTGCTATGGTAAGGGTAGCACAGAGATTGTGAGACTGGACAACCAATGACTGGTCCAGCCTGAGACCGATACCATGAGAGTGAGCCCACCACTGACAACCGCCTGTAGTGTCAGGACCCAGGGGCTGGATGGCCCAGAGATCTAGGATAGAACCAAACATGACTGGAGGAAAATATGTCAATGTAATGATGCCTAATGATATTCTGCTATACTCATAGATCAATGCCTAGACCAATAGACATCAGAGAGGCTTCATCCATTAACTGGTGGAAGGAGATGCAGAGACCCTCAGTCAAACATTAGGCCAAGCTTGGGGAATCCTGCTGAAGTGAGAGAAGAAGAATTGTAGGAGCCAGAGGGGTCAAGGACATCATGAGAAAACCCACAGGATTTCTAACCTGGGCTCATAGGAACTCACAGAAACTGAACCAACAACCAGGGAGCCTGCATGGGACTGACCTAGGCTCTCTGCATATATACAACAATTGTGTAGCTTGGTCTTCTTGTGGGACTCCTAAAAGTGGGAGCATGGTCTGTCTCTGACTCTTTTACTGGTTTTTGAGACCCTACTCCTCATACTCAGTCCCCTTGGCCAGCCTTAATACATGCAGAGGTGCTTACTCTTACTACAACTTGATATGTCATGTTTTGTTGATATCCATAGGAGGCTTGCCTTTTTCTGAATAGAAATGAAGGAGGAGTGGATGAGGGGAAATGCAGAAGGGAGATGGGGGAGGAACTGAGAGGAGAGGAAGG
This sequence comes from Peromyscus leucopus, assembly GCF_004664715.2. NCBI lineage: Eukaryota > Metazoa > Chordata > Mammalia > Rodentia > Cricetidae > Peromyscus > Peromyscus leucopus. Next base: position 55,126,065 of record NC_051083.1, read on the forward strand.
ACAGGAAACTTTGGTCAGGATGTAAAATAAATAAATTTGAAAGGGTTTGAGACACATTTTAGAGGTAGAAAGCATAAGTTTGTGGTAGATTGGATAGGGATTGGGTATAACAAAAGTTATAGATGAGTTTTAATTTTTGACTGGATTTTTAATAATATTTTTATTAATTCTTTGAGAATTTCATACAGTGCATTTTACCATATCCATCCCTTCAATTCCTTCCAAATCTACCTTCTCCACTCTTACCTCCTACTCATTCAACTTTGAGTTTTTTTCTTTTAAAAAAATCCATTGAGACCACTTCACATTGCCCCAGTACTCTTAAGAGAAGGGCATACACTGTAGTATAGTTGACCTATCAGGGGTCACACCATTAAAGAAAATGAATTCTCCATCTCCCAAGAGCTATCAAATGTCAATATCACCTTAGGTAATTGGGATTTCATTCCCGGTTCCCCATGTCATGGTGGGGGTTTTGTCTAATTTGAGATAGCACAGGTCTTATGCAAGTCATAATGTCCGTGAGCACATATGTTTAACTGTCTTGTTGTGCCTAGAAAACACTATTTCCTTGAAATTATTTCCCACCTCCAACTATTACAATCTTTCTTTGCCACCTTTCACAAAAATCTCAAAGCCTTGCAAGGAACAGTATAGATATATAATTTATGATTAAACATAGCATATTTTCTTGTTATCTACATGTTGACCACTTGAGGTTCTCTGTGTGTTATTTGAGATTTCTTCTCTGAAGAGAGTTGAGGAATGCACTGGTCTATGAGTAGAGCAGTAAGTCATTAGGAATAAGTCATTAGGGACCGTTTTGTTTTAATTAATTTAATTTTAAAATACATTCTTAATTTTTTCACACAGTATATTTTGGTCATATTCATTCCTCTCTCTTGGCTCCTACCACATACCCCTCTCTACACACCAAATTTCATATTTTTGTCTCTCTTAAAACAAAAAATAGCACAAAACTAAAGCAAAAAGAAGCACAAAGAAAAAGAAAACAAAAACAAAACAAAACAAAACAAAAAACCTCAAACAATCCAAAAAGAACATGGATTTGGTTTTGTGTTGACCACCTATTCCTGAACATGTGGCCTACCCTGTGATATGGTTAATATGTCCAGTGTCATTCTATTAAAGAAAACTGATTTCCCTCTCCTAGAAGCTATCCATTGCAAACAGCTTCTTGGTTAGGGTTGGGACTTTATACAGACTTCCCTTCCCCATGCTTAAATTTTGTCTGCTGTGAACTTGTGCAAGTCTTGTGTCTGTCATGGCTTCTGTGAGTTCATATGTGTACTAGTCCTGTTGTATCTGGAATGTGTGGTTTCCTTGGCGTTGTATACTACCTCTGGCTCTTGTAATATTTTGACTTCCTCTTCTGGATAGATCTCTGAGCCTTGAAGAGAGGAGTATGATTTTAAAAAAATCCCATTTAAGGGTGAGTGCTCAAAAATCTCTCACTCTCTGCATGTCTCCTTGCGTACCTCTGTGTTAATTACCATCTATTGTAAGAATCAGCTTCTCTGACAAGGGTTCACCAATGCACTGATCTATGGGTATAGCAATATGTAGCTAGGGGTCATTTTATTGCTGGTTACCACCAAGACACGAGTACCACTATTCCATCTTTATAAATACATCACCATGCTGGTCGGTGTTGTTATTATACAAGCATTTTACATGCTTAAATATATTATTCCATATTTTAGAGGCTGTTATTCATTGTAGTTTCCCTGATTTCCTTCTCAATATAGTTGTAGTTTGTATGTGGAAAGGATACTGATTTTGTGTGTTAATTTTGTAACCTGCTACTTTGCTGAATGTCTTTACCAAGTTTTGGAGCCTTTGGTGAAATCTATATAATTGTACACCTGGAATTGGAATAACTGTTACCTAGAAACCTGGAATGGAATGATTATTGCCTGGAAACTTCCCACATTGTTCTGTGTTTTAAATATGCTGACAACGAACCACTGACATCAGACTCCCTAAGTCTGATCCAGGTTGACAAAGTCAATCTGAACTGAGTTTTCATTCTCATCTCTTCACAGTTTGCTTCCCTGCCTTGACATCTGCAGGGTCCCCACCTTACACATCCTTTTACTATAAGATGGAGTGGTGTTTGAATGATAAGGAATTCCATAGGCTCATATATTTGAATGCTTGGCCCCCAGTTAGTGAAACTGTCTGGGAAGGTTAAGCAGGTGTGCCCTTTTGGAGGTGTTTCACTGGGTGTGGACTTTGAGGTTTCAAAAGTCCACACCAGGCCTAGTCACTCCCGCCCCACCACCACCTGTTACCTGCAGTCAGGATGCAAAGCTCTCAGCTACTGCTCTTGCCTTTCTCTTTCCTGCCATGATGATCATGGACTAACCCTCTGAAACTGTAAGCAAGCCCCAAAGTAGATACTTTCTTCTATAAGAGTTGTCTTGATTATGGTGTCAGATATGATTTTGGAGGCAGCAAAGAGATGAATCCTGTGTTCTGAACTAATCAGTTAGTCTATGTCTTTTTATTGGGGGTATTGAGACCATTAATACTGAACAATATGTATTAATTCGTGTTGTTTTGTTATGGTTGGGGTTGTCTCCTTACTTATCTTTTGGTTGACTGGTCTGGGATTATATATTCCTTGTACCTGCTTAGGTGTTGTTAATTTTGTCTGTGCCTAAGTGTCTCTTCTAGTATCCTCTATAGGGTTGACTTTGTGGACATATATTCCTCAAATCTGCTTTTACTCATAGTAATTTTTCCTTTCTCTTTCAATTGCGACTGATAGTTTTGCTAGGTGTAGTAGTTTGGGTTAGCATCTGTGGTCTTTGAGAAATTTTAGATCACTCGTTCAGAGTCTTCGGTTTCTCAGTCTTCATTGAAAAGTCAGGTGTTATTTTAATGGACCCGCCTTTATATGTGACTTTGTTGTTCTCTTTTGCAGGTTTTCAATATCCTGTCTTTGTTTTGTACATTTAGTGTTTTATTATATTACATGTTAATTTTTTTCTGGTCCTGTGTATTCTATGTTATGTATGCCTCTCACATCCTAACAGGCTTATGTTTCCTTAGAGTGGGTAATTTTCTTTTATGCTTTTGTCAAAAATATTTCTGTGTCTTTTACCTGAGTTTTTCCTTCTATACCTATAATTTATAAGCTTAGTCTTTATAGCGACAAAATTTTCTGTACATTCCATTTTCGTTTCTTCTTGTTTGTTTTTGCTTTTATATTTAACACTTTCTTTGACTAGGTGATCCATTTCGTCTGTGTTTTCTTTGAGATCTGGTATTCTCCCTATACCATTTGATGCCATCTATTGGTAACATTTTCTTCTGAGCTCCTTGTTTTACTTGCTGAGTTTGTCATTTCAAGTTTTATTTCATTTTGGATTTTCTGTTCTACTTTCTCATTGGCTCTAAACCCAACCTCCTCGTCACTGCCTGTCTATACAGACCTCCAGGTCTCTATGGTTCATTCGTACTGAGATTAAAGGTTTGGGTCACCACTTGGCTGTGTCCTTGAACACACAGAGACTCTGCCTGCCATGTGATTGGATTAAGGGCATGTGCCACCACTGCTGGACTTCTGCTAAATGACTTGTTTTAGCTCTGATCCCCAGGCAACTTTATTTATTAACACAAATAAAATCACATTTCAGCACAAATAAAATATCACCATAGGATACAGTAGAGAATTATATCCAGGTCTAGATGTTAAGGAATAAGTGCCTGTCGCTATGGCATAGGTGCTCAATTCTCAGCCACAAATGGAAGAGATAATCAGACTCCTATATCACCCACTCCAAGGCTTAGAGAACATTGCAAAAGGAAAGAATACAATAGCCAGAGAAAGAACTAAAGTGTTGTAGATCACTGTCCTCTAAGTACAAAAGCCCTTATCACTTCAATCAGAACAACTTTAATTACCTAAAAGAAACCATCAAGAAGATCAGGCTGGTCTGATGCTCCTTCATAAAAGAAGAGGATGGGGGAAGGATCATTAGAACCTAACGTTCAGCTGCCTCTTCCTGTACCACCTTCCCAGCTGTCTGTAATTTTTCCCCAGGGTACAAATTGTCTTAGGAGGCTCTGGGACCTATCAGTCACATCTAAGCTGCCGTATATGGCCAGGGATAGCTATGAATTTGGCACCACATAAAACTGTAAGCTTCTTAAGATATTATCTGTTTTTTTTTTCATTTGTTTGTTTCGTGCGACTAGATTGTGTACATTTTTAGAATGATGATATCATGTCAAAAGGTTGTACATACCATAGGGGAACTCTCTGATTGGATTTGAGGCTGGTTCCACAGGAGGGAATTTCATGCCTGATAATGTAATCCTGGTCAAAAGCCAATAACCAGGGAGGTTGTGGACCTCCCCCCCCAGTCCCTAGTAGAACCTATTATTGTTATTTTGCAGTGTTCGTGCTATCAAATTGTTATGAGGTATTCACCAGAGAATACTTCTCAGACATGGGTTTAAGTCAATAGAAAGTTTTTATTAACAGGCCAGCAACTGCACTGGGTGCTTGGGAATCTCAGTGTAGCCCTGAGCCTTTTTTGGGGTGAGCTTTAAGCACAAAAACTGTGTCCTGGGTTGACATACTTCAGTTAACAAGAACAGTTAGCCAGACATGGAACTACAGAAGCAAAAATCAAGGTTAGTATATTTTGAGACTTGGCCAGAACTACATGGACTTTGATGGATTAAGTCTTTGTTTTCATTTTGGCTGGTGGTGCTGTCTACATGCTGAATTTTGCAGCCCAAATGGCACTTCCATCATGGAATCAGTTGTGCTAAGGTCTGGGGCCCTGTTACAAAACTGCCTTTTAAGTATGTGTGCTTATAACTATAGACCTGAGCTGCTCTCAACCTTTGTCAAAAAAAAAAAAAAAAAGCCTTTTTCAGTGAAATTCAGTCAATGCAGGGATTCATAACTGGTCAAAGTGCTGAGAATAAGAGACTATATACTCAAACCTAAATGGGTCATCTATATCACCCATACCTATTGAAAGGACTGGATGGCCAAGCCAGGGCCCTAACAGGCTCCCCTAGCAGCTCTGGCATGGACCAGGCCTTAGTTTTGGTTCACTAGAACGGGCTGGAGCTGAGCAAGCAGTTCTCAGGAAAACCACAACTTAGGAGCAACAATCAACAGGTGCCCCGCCCCCAGCCCCTTCTGCTGGCTCAGCAGGCCCCCCAGCCCCTTCTGCTGGCTCAGCAGATGTCCCCCCAGACTTCTGCTAGCTAAAGATAGCGATCCCTCTCATCAACAATCCCCTAGACACTAGACCCCCCCACACCAGCAATTGGCCCCTAATGACTACAGTCTCCCACAAATCAACTCCCAGACTACTCTTTCCTCCACCAATCAGCACCAGATTAATCCCTCCTCTCTGGAATTCCACTAACTCTGCTTAAAAGGAGCTTGCAACCCCCCTTTGGGGTCGCTATTTGCCACCCCATCATGGTGGAAATAAACGCTCTTGTTAAATTGCATACGTGACTGTTGGTCTTTCTTGGGGGTTTCTCTCAGACCCTAACACCTATACCATCAAGGCACAAAGAATGTCATGGAAGAGGCAGAAAGACTGTAAGGTCTAAGAGATGGGGAAGACTACAATGAAATGTCATCTTTTGTACATAACATGGTGGTCATAGTCATGAACTCACAGCAACTGTGGTTACCTGCCTAAGACCTACACAGGATCAAGACAACCAAAATTCTGACATAGACAAGGTAGGTAATCTGCAGGTCCTACCCCTTAGTGAGTAGCTGTTAGCAGTAGATGGTTGCTGGGGAGGGAGGATCATTTGTTTTTTTAAGATGTGGCCATGGGTAGGTTTCCTATGCTCCAGTGCATAGTCTTATGTCCATGAACATTATATAATGAGATAAATCCACAGAGTCTATTTAATGATCAAAGGAATTTATTTAGGGGTAAACTCACAACCACAGGAGATTTATTGTAGGGTACAGGAAAGCTGAACTATGTCCCATGCTGATCAGCTTGGTCCAAAATCTCAGCATCTAGAATCATACAGTAGCCAAGAGGGGCCAGTGTACGTGCATGCCAGGTCTTAAGGGTCCCCAGTGGCCACACCCCATAGGCTGGTACCTCAAGGTCATAGGCAGGTGTAACAGCTACAGCTGCCTCATTAGGGGCGGTGCTTCAGGGCATGGCTCAAACAGCTGCCCACTACATCTCCCCCTTTAGTCTAAATAAGAAAGTTCTAAACTAATATAAAACTATATACAATAGGAATGATTATCAAGGAGAAATAAAGGATAATGACATAAACAAATGGAACTACAACCAACAAGAGCAACATCAAACAAGAGACACATACTAAAATCCAGAGATGTCCAGAACATAGGTAAATGGTATGTTAGAGGGAAATCCAAAAGCTGTCCTACCCTGAAGAATCTGAATCTAGTACTTAGTGTGCTCTAGCTAAGATACAAGAAGATTTGTGGTGGTATTGTGTTCCCCAAAATATTGTGCACTCTTATAAACTTATCTGGGGTCAGAGATAGAACAGCCACTAGATACAAAGGCTAGAAAATGGTGGCACTCAAACCTTTAATCCTAGCATTCCAAAGGCAGAAATTCCTCTGGATCTCTGTGAATTCAAGGCCACACTGGAAACAGCCAGGCATGGTGACACATTCCTTTAATCCCAAGAAGTGAGCCTTTAATTCCAGGGAGTGATGGCAAAAACAGAAAGATATATAAGACGTGAAGACCAGAAACTGGAAGCATTTGGATAGTTAAGCATTTGGATGGTTAAGCTTTCAGGCTTTGGAGCAGCACAGTTCAGCTGAGATTCATTGTGGGTGAGGACTCACAGGCATCCAGTCTGAGGAAACAGGATCAGCTGAGGAACTGGCAAGGTGAGGTAGCTGTGGCTTGTTCTGTTTCTCTGATTTCCAGCATTTACCCCAATAACTGGCCTCGGTTTGATTTAATTAATAAGAACGTTTTAAGATTCCTGCTACAAAGATTTTAACTATAACTGTTAGTTTTCAACCCCATCAAAGATCTGAAAAGGAATATAATAATACCTGAGAAAACAGGAATACAAGCAAGCAACTTTTGGAAATCTTTCGAAAATAGACAGAGACAGCTGGCAGCCTGGACAGTCACCTAAAGTTTCTTAGCATCATAGGGGCATCCAATTTGGCTACAAACTTAGAATATCTGACAGACCATTTTCAGAAGCAGGAATTTTGAAAGACCATTTTACCCTGTCTTGGCAGAGTTCAGAAGTCACTTTTCCTTGTGTCCCGCTTGTCCAGAAGGACAACATTTGTACTATCAGCAGTCGAGGTAAGAACAGTTCTTTGCCCAGCAGGCCATTATGCACCAAGAAGAAGACAAACATAAATGGAGTATCTTAAAAGACCAACATTCTCTCAGGATCAGCTTGCCCAGAAACAACCATGTCTCACATCAGCAGAATTCTAAGTTACTTAAATGTCATATTCTCTAGGTCTATGAAGTGTTTGAAGATTACCTGTCCATCTGACCTATGTATCTGTAAATCTAGACAATCTAACTAACATAACTATAGAGATGACAAGCTTGGATGACTATAAATCTGTAAGTCCTATCTACCTAAATAACCTAAGGACTAAGGTTATTTATATAAACAAGGTAAACAGTCTGTAAACAAATGTATAGTAAAAAGACAATGATCTCAAAATTGTAACACTACACAAAATATCTTAAACAGAGGTAGAAATGTATAGTACAATATGACAATAATCCCAAATATGTATCAATATATAAAATATCCTAAACAGAGATAGAGCATACATACAGTATGACAAAAATAATTCTACATTTGTATCAATATACAAAATATTTCATATAAGAATAAAAATATATGTACATTACAACAAATATGGTTCTGTATTTTTATCAATATACAAATTATCTTAAGTAGGAATATAAAAATAGTTTACATTTGTATCAATATACAAGAATCCATAACAGTGCAAATTATCTAAGGCTGATATTTTACTAAATTAGTTTACTAGTATATACAATAATCTACCTTAATATCCTGTACCTACCCATTCCCCTTTTTTTCTTTTTTTAAGGAGAATACTGAGTCTAATATTTTCTTCCACCCTCAACCCTATAACCATGATCCATAACCCTGAGAAACATGAAACATTTGGGAGAAAGGGCGTTGTTTTCTTAGAATTGCTTCCTGCTGTTTAGGGGATAATGGTATCTCTGTGGGGTCCTGTAAGAAAGCTCAGATAGTTAGGTCTCACTCGGACTAACTGTAGATTCTGCAGCCAGTCTCAAAGTATTGGGTAAGGCTGCCTGAGATTCTGGCTAGAAGTGTAGTATGATGGACCATCTCATCTTGGAACTATCCTGGAGTGTTTTTAGTCCAAGGTTGATCATTGAGCAATGTTTATGAGTACCATGGAATCTTTCTGGACTGGGTAGAGTCGTTGTTGTGGGGTCCCATCTTCCTTCTGGAGACTCTAGAGATTGCTATTGGACAGACTTATTATTTATTATGGAAAACTTGGACATTTTCTATATCTAAATGGAAAGTTTGGATTTATTCTGGATAGAGTAAGAATTCTTTGAAAGCAAGGACAAGTATGGAAAAAATAGAATCTAGATGACAATGGTCCCTAGATCATTGGTTTTCTTCTGTCTCACACCAGTTGGCTCTTCCATTATGAGACAGAATCTCCTTATTTTTCTTTTAGCAATATGCTTGGGTCTAGAGAAGAAGAGAGCCACATTCTGACTCCAAAGCCAAGTTGATTTATAATTGAATCAGGACTACAACTTTTCTAGAGTTAAAGAGATATAGATGTTAAGCAGTGAGATATTACCCTGTGTATTGGTACCAATAGGTTCTTTCCTTCTGCTGTAGACATCTGGTGTCAAAGGCATTATGATTTCTGGAAGATGGGTGTTTCTATTATCCTGTAAAGACAGAAAATAGAACCCTGCCCCAACCCTTGTTTGTTAAGTGTTTCTTACAGCTTGTAGAGATGTCACATCAGTGGATGAGTTATTACTTCTCCTCATCAAGGGATTTTCTCCTGTTCGAATCAAAATTTTATTAATTTTGTTGGTATCCATAGCTTTTCTTCTCCTGCAGAAACAAAAGTTAAACCTCTTCTCCAACACAGGATGCATCCTGGTTTCCATTCTGAGGTCAACACATCTTTGAAGTAAACCAGTTAGTTTAGTTCAGGAGTTTTGTCTGTCGTCCAATGTCTCTCTGGAGCTGTTGTCTCTTTCTCATCAGCATTGAGAAAATTCAAGGTTAATAGAGCACTATGCAGTCTATTTCTAGAAGTCATTGTTACTTCTTTCTGTTTATTTAGCATATCCTTTAAAGTTTGATTGGATCTTTCTATGACTGCTTGGCCTGTGCGGTATATGTGTAACATGCTTTATATTGAAATAAGCAAAAAACTGTCTCATTTTATTTGAGACATATGCTAGGGCATTGTTGGTCTTAATTTGTACAGGTATTCCCATGATGGCAATAACTTCTTCTTTTTTTGGGGGGGGGGTCATTTCGTTTTTTTATTTTATTTTATTTTTATTTATTTATTATTTTTTAATTATGCTCATAATATTAATTACACTCGTGATATTAATTACATTTGTGGTATTCATTGATTACAGTCACAGTATTCATTCAATAATTATATTTATGATATTCATTAATTACATTAATTGTATTGATTTATTACATTCATGATACTATGTCCTGATATTACTGTCCATTTGTGGGACTTTTCCATCACACAAAACAGAGATTCTGTACTTAGGAAATCATTGCTCTATATTCTATGAAAATAGTTGTCTGGTAACATAAATGGCTTTTGCATCAGTCCCACAAACAAGACAGGGACCTAAAACATCCAAACTGTTTACAGACAGAGTTCTGCTGGGAAGAAAGCTTGTAATTTCAATTTGACCTTTGACAGGATCTGTGCTGAGCCAAGAACTTATTAGAGAGTGGTGAAAACTGATGGCCATAACTTCTAACAGGTATGTAATCACAGAATCAGCCTTTGTAGAATAGGAGTTGCCCATTGAAATCCTGAATAGGTGTCAATGGCATGGTGTACATATTTTAATCTTTCAAATTCTGCGAAATGAAACATATCCATGTGCCAAATTTCATTTCTTTGTATACCTTTTGGATTGCTTCCTGAATGTAATGGAGTTTGGTTATAGAAGGAACAAGTAGGACAGTTTTATACAATTTTCCTTGGCTTGTTGCCAAGTGATGGAGAAATCCTTCTTCAAACCCTTGCTATTTACATGGTGTTTCTCATGAAATTTTGTACTTCACATTGGGCACCAGATAATGGGATAAATCCACAGAGTCTATTTAATGATCAAAGGAATTTATTTAGGGGTAAACTCACAACCACAGGAGATTTATTGTAGGGTCCAGGAAAGCTGAACTATGTCCCACGCTGAACAGCTTGGTCCAAGATCTCAGCATCCAGACCACAAGGTAGCCAAGAGGGGCCAGTGTACGTGCATCCCAGGTCTTCAGGGTCCCCAGTGGCCATGCCCCAGAGGCTGGTACCTCAAGGTCATAGGCAGGTGTAACAGCTACAGCTGCCTCACTAGGGGCGGTGCTTCAGGGCATGGCTCAAACAGCTGCCCACTGCAGTTATAAGCAACATTAACTGGATTTTGTGGGTTCTCAAAAAATATGAAATTAGAAGGGGAGTGTTGGGGGCTATGGAAGGGAGTTGGAGGGAGATATGTGGAGTATGTCTGATAATATTTCTTTGTGTATATGCATAAAGTTCTCAAAAATAAGGAAAATTTTGAAAAGATTGGCCATTCATATTAGAGTATATATAGAGTGGATGGTTTACTGAAAGGGGACATCATCTGTGTAGCTATGGGGAAGTCATTATTCATACTAGATGAGACTTTTTAGGGATGAGCCTGTTTTGGAGCTACCTGGGTAACCCCTGACCTGTGCTCCTATAGGTAAAACCAATAAACTCATTTATACAGCAAATTGGAATCCGGTAGAATCTATACTTTGGTCTTTCATTGGTACCTGATCTGGAGTGAGTAATGTCTTCCCAGCAAAACACAACACTCACAAATAAGATTATGGACTTTGTTTATAATCAAATCATATGGCTCAAGTCTCTGGTGACACAGCATAGTATTTCTTTGAACTTTATGACCTGTGATTTTATCGTTCTAGCCTTTAATCCTATCCAGTGCATCTCCATAACCACTCCATGATTTCATTTGCCAGAAATAAAAAAAAAATTAAAAATATTTCTTAGAAACCCTTTGAACAAAGTAAAATCAGAAGCTACAAAATCCATACATACATCGCGATTGTTAAAACATTTAATATTAAAACTCTGTTTCTTTGTCTCTTTTTCTTGAAAGTTCACATCCACAGTGGGGTGTATAGTGTCCTTTCCCCAAGTTTCCCCTCTAAGTCCTGTTTTTAAATCTATGCCAAAAACTTTTTCTTAATAAGCTATAACTCTGATGCATGATGACTTGTCCCAGAATTCTTCCCTATGGCAAGCCCAGGAATTCCAGCTTCACTTGAGTGCAAATGTATATAAGAATTCTTCTGGGCACTATAGGTTGTAGCATAGGGCTGCATAGCCTACTTCTCATCACTACCAGAGAAATTACTGAAGAAGTACCAAAGTTAGCTGGAAGAACAGGACAGAGTAACCCAAGAAGAGACTCTTGAAATCAGAATTCTGAAACAAATAAATTTGTACTAGTTTTGAAAGTTACCACGTGAGATTTTTGATTGAGTCAAGTAAATTAAAAGACTGGGGAAGGTGAGGCCAGAGTTGAATGAGCCATCACCTGCAATGTTGAGGTCAGGCAGATAGGAGAAATGATAAAGACAAGTGATAATCCAGGAGCTGGTTTCTAAAGAATGAGGAAGATCTCCCAGAGAGGTGATTTATCATTCAAAAGTATTTGATGAGCACCTACTGTGTGCCAGGTGCATTGTAGATATTGGATTGGAGTACAGTAATGAACAGGACAAGATTTTTATCTTCAAGGAATTCATGTTATCTCGGAAGAATGTAGACTTGAAATTCAAACCGAAAACAATATAGCCATCATTTATATAAAATGATGTACTAGAATGTGACTGAGGAAGGGCGACATTGCTTTATGTAGATAGTCACTCTGAAAAGGTGGCATTTCAGTTGATACTAAGATGGTGAGGAGAAATCAATCAACCAGAGAGATATAGTAAGAGCCTTCCAAACACAAAGGAAAAACAATTGCAAAAGCCTAGAGCTGAAAGTGTGATACATACATGTGACAGAAGTCCAATGTTGCAGAATCACTGAAACATGAGTCAGTTGTGGGAGGTGATTCAGAGAATCAGATGGGGCCATAACATCAAGATTAAAAAGAATGAATGAGAGTAATGGCATGTGATTCCAAGGCTCCAGGAGCTGTGAAGAAGGAAGGAAAGACCAAACAAACAAACAAGAAAACAGAAACCATAATGAATTTTATTCTCCAAAAGTCAAATACGGAAAATAATTAAAAATAAGATGTTGGTACAATAAGAAATGTGTGTATAGGCGTACATGTAAATGTAATCTCAGAATTTTGAGAAGAAAAGTTCAGCTGGATTAGCTCTTAGCCTTTCTTTTATTACCCTAGGTGTAGTTCTCAGACCAGCATCCTCTGTTCTCAGAGAACTTATTTCAAATGCAAACTCCTAGACCTCATGAGTAAGCGTTAACATTTTCACAGGATTTCCCAGGAATTTACATGCAAATAAAGGTGTGAGCAGCTCAGCTCTAGACCAAACTCTTGTCGCTGTACTGTAATCTTAAAGATCATTTTTAGCTCTCACCCACACCTTTCATTTTTTTGCCTCCCTCTTCTCTTTATACCAGGCCATGCTCTCAGTCTTGCTTTCCAATTCACTGTATTCCAGAAGGGAGGAGCTAAAATAATTCGATCTATCTTCAAGTAGATAAACAGATTTAGTCCATATGTGGTCAGGTGTTGGTTAAAAGAACTGGGTGGGTTTGAGTGCTTTAACATCGACAAGCAGGTAGCTACCTAAAGATTTTTTATCAATTCACACCCACGCATCAATGCCCGCTGTTATAAAGGGACATCACTGAAAGCATCCATGCAGGGTTGAAGAAGGAAATGGAAATAATAAAGTGATGCTATAAAGGAGTTGGTCAGAAAATATTAACTTACACAAAACCAAAATTTAGCTAAAAGTGTAGTGCCTCTGCCTGGCAGTTTAGAGAAGATGAACCTGGCTGACAGCCACTAATTAAGCCCTGTGCTTCTCATTAGGAAGAGCATAATTCTGCCAGGCAGGCAGGATGACCCTGGATAACAGCTGCCTGGGAAAAGAAGCCCTGCTCTGTCTCAAGAGAACCGTGACAACATTTTTAAATTTTAAATATCCCCATTTGTTCAAACAATGAAACTTTGGAAATTCTGTCTCTGTGAAACGTATTTCTGTAATTGCTCAAAGTATAACTTGGTTCCATAAGTCTAAAGCATCCCACAGATAAATGTGTATATAAGAATGCAATGTTAAAGCTCAAACCTATAGAAGCAGAGGGGGATTTCTGTTCAGGGCTGATTCTTCTTTTGACATCAGCCAGAGCCAGTTATGTTCTATTTTTAAAGCATTCTCCCTTATTAATCTCTAAGTGCTTGGAGTGATTTCTCACTGGGAAGGCATAATAATACCATAAAAGAATCCGCAATAGTACCTGTCAAAGATGCTATAAATGAATCCTCCAGTGATGGAGGCATATGCTAGAGAACCAGTCTGTGAGCCTGCGGCAGGACAGAAACTTGGGGAAAAGCACAGGAACATCAAAAAGAAAAGGATTCCTCCTGGAGTCTGTTTTAAGCCTCTTCCCAACTGAAAACTGAACTACTCCAGCTCAGTCAACAACATTTACTGTAAAGGCTGCTGACACAGAGTTAATATTCCTTTCATATACAGGTAGTTTATGTTAAAATAACAAGGAACCAACCCTAAGGCCTGAATGTGTGTGACCGTGGGGAGAACTTCATTCTTTTCCACAAACACCTTCTTGGAATCTCAAACAATACCACCAACTTTATTTGCAGTGAAGACACATTACCTTCCTGGATCCTGGGTATCTTACCAATTGTAGCCCTGTCAGGTGCCTCTCAGCAACCACCCTGTGATTCCATTTAGGTTTCTTAGCAACGCTTTAAAGATAGCAACCATTAAAATGCCTTTTAAAAAAACCCTTGTGAAAAAACAAAATAAACAATGAGCTGTGACTCTCTCTTGCAGAACCCATACCCACACTCAGGTCTTATGTTTGGCGACTGTGCTTTACGAAGCCCATACCCGTGTTCTCAGGTCTGTATTTCTTTGGAACACCTCTTTCTCTTAACCTTCGTGATTAAACCTAAATTAAAATACCTCTATTGCACCCAAACTCTACCTCATAAATCAGCACTACTGACATTCTTTTTTTTTTTCATTGAAGCCACAAATCCCAATTGAGCCTGAGTTAAGGTCCTTAAAAGTCTAGAGGATGCTGGTTGTGACATCCTCAGGATGCTGGTGGTGACACTGGGGACCTGTGCTTACTGTCTCTGGCTCAGAAAATGTTGACAAGCCAACATGAGAGGAGTTCTGGACCAGTCAAGTGACTGCTAAGTTTTTTGTTAACCTTGGGTAAGCCACTCAGTCTCCTCATGTGTGGTTAGAATTTCTCAATGATTATTGACCTGTACTTTTTTATAATATAGAAAAGGTCTTGTAGCATCTTGTCTTCTAGGGTCTATGTCTGTCCTGTCCTGTAGAGTTTTTGTCTTGTCCTACAGGCCATGTAGGAAGCTGAGTAGAAGATTTTTGGATCTCATTTCATCTAGAGTAGCTCTCCTTTCATTTGTTTTATACATTAAGTTCTGAGACAAAATCTTGATTGAATAAAGCATCCCTGTTGTTAAAAACATTAAAAAAAACTGTTACAACAAAAATGCAAGTTAGAGTGGCAGGTTCTGGACAGAATTCATAAAAGTCATAAAAGTACCCTTCAGCATGAGCTTTCTTAGGAAAGGACACCTTTCAACTGCGAGTGTGTGTGTGTGTGTGTGTGTGTGTGTGTGTGTGTGTGTGTGTCCTTGATGTGATAGGGGATTAAGAGAAATACAAGAGGTATATACAGAGGCAAGATGATGGGGCTTTGATTAGAGATAGAGAGATCCTTATCATCAAAACTCAGGATGAAGCCAGGATATTGATGCCCACCTTTATCCCAGCACTCAGGAGGCAGAGGCAGGTGGATCTCTGAATTCAAGGCTAACCTGGTCTATGAAGCAAGTTCCAGGACAGCCACAGCTACACAGAGAAATATTGTCTCAAAAACAAACAAAGAACCCAATAACAACAACAACAACAACAAAAAAAAAGAAGATAACTTGATTCAAATGATGGTGTCCTTTGCTATACAGAAACTTTCTCAGGGTCCTGTTCAGAAAGTCTTCCTGTACCACTTTCTCCTCTATCTGATTCAGGATATTGGGTCTTATGTTGAGGTCTTTGATCCATTTGGAATTGAGTTTGTGCAGGATAACAGATAAGGAACTAATTTTATTCTTCTACATATATTCAGTTTGACCAGCATCATTTCTTGAAAATGCTATCTTTTCTCCAATGTGTATTGTTGCCCACTTTGTTTAAAAATTCAGGTGTCTGTAGGTGTGTGGAGTTATGTCTAAGTCTTCAGTTCTATTCCATTGATCAATGAGCCTATTTTTATGCCAGTACCATACTGTTTTTAATTCTATAACTCTGTAGTATAACATGAAAGCTCAGTGGTATGAAATTTGAGGTTACTTTGTGCATGTGAACTCACAGCAATTTTGACAGTGTGTATGAGATCTGTACTACTGAAGCCAAACTAAGTCCCAGGACGAAATGGGGAGGCAGGTATGAGCCACCTCTAACCTTCTGATAGATGAAGAGATATTGGCAATTAATAGCTTCTGGGAGAGGAAATGTCAGTCATCTTTAAGAGTATAGCCTCTTGAAGGTCAACTACACTTCAGTGGAAGGCTGCATACCAAGAATGTATGGGTAGCATAAGTTAGAGTTGATAGACTTTAAAAAATCAATAAAGAGAACACAAAGTTTGGTGAGTAAAGGAGTGGTGGATCTAGGAGGAAGGGCGTGAATATGATCAAAATATTGTACAAAATTCCCAAAGAATTAATTAAAAAGTGAATGGAAACAAACCTGAGAGGAGATTTATTAAGAGTAACCGGGCACTGAAGGAGGAGAGAAGACAGGTCCAGAAAGGGGCTGTATTAGGAGAGACAGCTGCCATGCATAGTGAACAGTATGCTAGGTGTCCTGAAAGGAGATAAAAGCCCATGAATTCCACAGAAACAAAGGAAATCCCGTACCTTTATAGGTTTTCCCAGGGACAGCAGGAAGTTAGACACCTTGACTGAGTCTGGGCTAAATCTAGATGCTAATGAACCACCTAGGCACTGGGAAGGACTGTAAATTTACTTTGTTGCAAAGGGGAGGAACTGGGTTGGATTGTCCCTTAAAATCTGTGTGCTCCATCTGTTACAGCATAGCTGTCATTTCTTTCTAGGGGGGTGGAGATGGCAAGGGGTGGACATGGCCAGATTTGTGGAGGAACAAGAGGCAACTACAACGTCTGTGATCTAACAAAAATTAGATTATTTCAGAAGCTATAAATGGAACGTCTGAACAATAATGCCCATTTTATTGCTCTCTACTAAGTATTTAAAGAATATTGAAGCCGGGCGGTGGTGGCGCACGCCTTTAATCCCAGCACTCGGGAGGCAGAGGCAGGAGGATCTTTGTGAGTTCGAGGCCAGCCTGGGCTACCAAGTGAGTTCCAGGAAAGGCGCAAAGCTACACAGAGAAACCCTCTCTCGAAAAACAAAAACAACAACAACAAAAAAAAAAAAACCAGAATATTGGATGCTAATATTTTTACCAGGATATTTTTTATAAAATGTAATGTTAGACTATCTGGCAAATCTAAGCTGTTACAATTACCTTGTGACCAACAGCTGGAATTGAATGAGTAGCTACTGAGGGCATTTAAATGGTGACCAGTGCTCTGTCAGGTTCTATAACTTTCAGCTTCTTTACTAATCTGTATTCTTAGGATACCTAACCCCATACTTTTTAAAAATGTTTTGTTTTGTGTCAGAGTCTCATGTAACACAGGCTGGCCTCACATTTCTATGTTGCTAAGGATGACCTTGAACTTTTGATCCTTCTTTTTCCACTTCTCACATTCTGGGAATACAGGTATGCCCCACCACATCTGGGTCTGATTTTATTTGGTACTAGAGATGAAACCCAGGGCTTCATGCATGCTAGATAGGCCCTCCACCAAATGTGCCTACATCTTTTGTTGAAGCTTCTTACACTTATAATGTTAATATTCTTGGTACCATGAAGATTATGACTCACTAGGAGTGAATACCTGAGGTTTTTATTTCTAGTAGATTCCTAATTTTAGTAGATGCTGCTGGTCCAAGGTCTACATTTACAGAGTTGATAGGGCCAGTAGAAAGAGGAAACAAGTGAGGAAGCCAAGAATTGCAGTCCTTGGTCATAGTTTTCACTGATTTTCATTGTGATGAAATCACTGAACATTGTGAACAGTGGATTAGCTAAGCCCGACTTCAAGGAGGTAGTAAGGAGGCAGGAAAAGAATCCAGAAGCCCGAGGAATCTTGAATAATCGAAAAAGCACTCCTAATAAATCTTGTACTGTATGTTTATTGGATGCTTCTTCAAGGGACCTGTTGATTTTTCTGACAGTTTGGTTTCCATCTCAGTTTCCAGGTAGTGATTACTGAGCAGCAATGGCCATCTCTTTTCTTACTAAATGTACTTAAAGTCAGAGCAACAAAAGAGAAAAGATGAAGGGAATGGAGGAAGGAGAAGAGGAAGGTAAATGAAGAGGAAGGTGAGAAAATGAAAGGAAAAGGAAAAAATGGGAGGAGAAAATGGAATGAAAAGAAGAAAGGACAAAATATTTGGTAAATAGGAAAGAAAGCATGAAAAAGAATAGGGGAAAGGATGAAAAATGGAAAGGAAGAAGGGGGAAGAGCAGAGCTTAACAGAAAATAGCTAAGACATTTTTCATAGCAGATCTTTCTGTCCCGGGATCCTTTCTTTCCTTCCTCCCTTCCTTCTTTTTTTTCCTTTGTTGTTGTTGTTGTTGTTGTTTTTTCAATACAGGGTTTCTTTGTGTAGTTTTGGTGCCTGTCCTGGATCTTGCTCTGTAGACCAGGCTGGCCTTGAACTCACAGAGATCCACTACCTGGTTCTGCCGCCTGAGCACTGGGATTAAAGGCATGCACCACCAATGCTTGGCTCCTCTCTTTCTTTCTTTCTTTCTTTCTTTCTTTCTTTCTTTCTTTCTTTCTTTCTTTCTTTCTTACTTCCTTTCTTCCTATCTTCCTTTCTTTCCTTTCATCATTAAGACATGTAGTTAATAGAGGTACTAAATATGCAAAATAAATCACACAAAAGTGGAGTAGAGAAACTTCAGCAACAGCATGTAAAAATCCCTGAACAAATGGTGATACTGTAAATGTTATAACCCTGCAAATACAAGATGGCAAGGAAACCATAAAGTTGTTTGTGTTACTTTACCTAAGGCTCCTCCATTCTTATCATGCCATTCTTTCCAGCAGGACTTCCTCAAAGCAGTATCTAATGAGCGCCAATCTTCTATGATCCTCCAAATGCTGAGGTAACTGGATTAGCTAGCTTTGTCTAGCATGATTATGATGGATTGTCTCCTCTTCCTCATATAACACGTAGCAGGAATCACACACTCAAGTTTGTGTTTTCACCACCTTGGAATGCTGAATGAACAGAGTTAGTCAATCTGCTGTGGAATCCGTGGGGTGAGAAATAATTGGAATATAGGAGACATGGTATTTAGAATGAATAACTAACTGGCCTGGGGGAGTGAACTTCCTGTATCAATTCTTATTGACATTTCTTATATACAGCTCTACTCTAAGCCCATAACCACAAACCTATGTTAGCCCCACATACCGTAAGTTGATGTATCTCCTGAACTAACATATTATCTTCCTAATTATGTCCCCATCTTCATTTTCTGTCCTTAAATCCATTCTCTCACTCTTGGTAGAGTTATATTTCCAAAACACTAATTGGTCCATATCATCTCCCTCTTTTTTGCATGTATGTTTGTTGGTGTGTGTGTGTGTGTGTGTGTGTGTGTGTGTGTATGCTTGTTCACACATGGTGTAGGTACATGTGCACATGGAAGTCAGGGTTTTACACTGAGTATCTTTCTTTATAGCTCTCCACTTTATTTACCGAAGGAGAAACCCTAAGGTCACCAATTTCAGCTACTAGTCAGCCTGCCCTAGGAATCCCCTAGGAAATTTTAGGTGAATTCTAAGTGAGAGACTATACCTACTAGCTTCTGATGTGAGTGCTGAGGATCCAACTGTCTTTACCCTTGTGTGACAAGCACTTATCCACTAAGCCATCTCTCCAGTGACACTTTAAATGACCTCCTTACTTAATAGTAAGATGAATTGCAAATTCTTTA
This sequence comes from Peromyscus leucopus, assembly GCF_004664715.2. Taxonomy (NCBI): domain Eukaryota; kingdom Metazoa; phylum Chordata; class Mammalia; order Rodentia; family Cricetidae; genus Peromyscus; species Peromyscus leucopus. The sequence goes on from NC_051083.1 coordinate 55,145,721, forward strand.
ACAAGATATGGACAAGCATCAATAACCTGGTTGCATAAGACTTGTGGTGGTTAGTTTTTGTCAACTTGACACAAACTAGAGCCAACTAGTAAGAAGGAGCCTTAATCGAGGAACTGCCTCCCTAAGATTGGCCTGTGGGTGTGTCTGTGGGGCATTTTCTTGATTAATGATTGACATGGGAAGGCCCATCACACTGTGCCACCCTTGCCAAGTATTATTTGGTTATCTAAGAAAGCAAGCTGAGCAATTCAGTAAGCAACATTCCTTCTGATTCCTGCCTTGAGTTCATGTCCTAACTTCCCTCAATGGTAGACTGTATAATAATATGAAATAAACCCTTTCCTTCCCATATTTTAGTCACTGTTTTCTTATGGTAACAAAGACAATACTCTTTTAACTTTAATCTCTAATATTTTAATCTTTGACCTTTTATCTCTTCACATATGCATGTTTTACAAGTCACAATGATTTTTAAATCATATTCTCTTGGAATTTCTTCTCTTCTATGTGATAGTTAATCTTGGTTGTCACCCTGTGTCAAGTGAGAATTCCCAAAAGGAAGCTGCGTCTGAAAAGACTGATTGATTGATTGATTGATTGGAACTGCAGTGTTGTGGATGAGTTAGATTACTGCAGGTCCAGAAGTTAGTTACTTTATCTTGGGATAGCTTTTGCCCCCCGGAATAGCCATTCTTTCTGTGTCCACCTGTGTCGGAACTAACATCCTGTGACTAATAGATCTAAAATGAACTTTTGAAATCTGTTAAACTTAGCAGACTACTAGCTTCCACCAACCCCAAAGCTAAGAATGTCATCAGATAACATTTGAGGCCTCTAGAGTTTCCCCATCGTGCTGTACCCACCATTGTATTTGAAAGGTGTCTTGATTTTCTTTGTTTAATTACTATAAAATCTTATAAAACTACCTCTACATTGCAATATGGAATTCAGGATAACCAAAATCTGTGTTCCTGGGCTGTGGTCACTCAAATTTGGCACTAAAATAAACCATCTGTTATTCCATTTGAGGTAATGTTGTTTGACAAGACTTTTCCTGGGAAGATGCAGCACACACATCTACTCACCCCGATAGGAAGCCCATGACAGACCAAGGTACAGATACCACTAAAATCCAACTTGGGAAACCAATGAGTTTCATTGGGGTTACTTACATGAGTATGGGCGAGGGATTACAGGAACAGAAGACTCAAAAACAACTGTATCACCAGAGCCCATCCCAGAACAGGTAACAGCTCACAAAAGCTGGGAAACTGGAGCACACTGCATAGCCTACAGGCACCTCAACAGGTTGGAGAGTGTCCTTTCTAAATGACTCAGTTGGTCTAAACCTCTTCCAGGCAGCTCAGCTGGCTTCTTTTTTTTTTTTTTTTTCATTTTTTAAATTTATTTATTAAATTTAATTTGACATATCAGCCACAGATTCCCTTGTTCTCCCCACTTCCACCCCACCCCCACCCCACCGCCACTTTCCCCCCAGGCCACCCCCCATTCCCCTCTCCTCCAGGGTAAAGACTCCCCCGAGGATTGAGTTCAACCTGGTAGATCCAGGGATGCAAGGGTGGCTTCTCATTCCTACAGGCGTTCTGGTCTCAGAGACTTCTCTACAGCTTGGCTCATTTGAAAATCTGCTTTGCAGCTTGGCTTTTAACTCAAGGAGGGAGGGGCCTAGTGAATCTGGTCAGTTTCAGGGACTTCCTGAAGCTATCTTGAATTCTTTATCTTCTCATTTAAGGAGCTTTCCTGTAGAACAGAATGTTTCAATATGGAAGGAAAATGTAATACAACAGGTGAGAGATACGATTTTTGCATATGAGATTGGATCTATAATCATTCAAAAGTTAAACTTGTAGGAGGTACCTGTGAAGAAAATTCCCGATTGCAATTATTGAAGTGGTAAGACATATCTTAAATATGGACAGCACTTTAAAGTGGCAGCCCAGATGTAAGGAGGACACAGGGAATGAGGATTTTGTTTTTTGCCTGTTCATATTTGCATCTCTCTAGCAAGTTCATTAACTTTGATAATTTTGTACATGGCCTAGATAATTTTGATGGATATCTCCATTTCTGAATATATACTAACTGCTTCCTAATCTTTTCCTTGAATGAACATACTGATGCTGTAAAGGTATACTTTTTCTCTTTCCCAAAAGCTATATAGTGGCTTAGGGTCCTATTGTTTAGGATGACAGATACGTAAGTGACCCATCATCCCTGGCAGAGGGCATTTGGACCTCAGCATCTTTCAAAGGGTAGTTTGAACAAATGATTATCTAGTTAGGAAGCACCTGACTCTCAATCTATCATGAAGTTAGAGATTTTTTTGACTGGCCTAGAGGAGGGATAGAGAAGGTACGCAATGTCCCAGCTAAAATCAGAAGGAGACAAATTCCTCTCCCTTAGGGTCACTCTGATCTTGTGCCCTGTAATGGCTAATTTTGGTAGTCAATTTGATTACATCTGGAATTAACTAAAACCCAAGTGGCTGAGTACACCTATGAGATATTTTTTTCTTAATTAAATCATTTGAAATGAGAAGATCCATTTTTAATCCAGATATTTTGAGGTGGGAAGACCCACCTTTAATCTGGGCCACACCTTCTGATGGCAGCCTATATAAAGGACATGAAAGAAGGAAGTTCTCTCTCTTTGCCTGCTTGATCTTGCTCTCACTGTCAAGTTCATTCCTTCACTGGCATTAGAGCCAACTTCTTCCAGATTCCAGCATATACTAAAGACCAGCTGAAACATCCAGCCTCGTAGACTGACCTCTTGAACTTCTGTTGGTAGACAGCTGTTGTTGGACTAGCTGAACCACAGACTGTAAGTCATTCTAATAAATTCCCTTTACACACACACACACACACACACACACACACACACACACACACACACACTATTAGGTGACAAGAAAGAATGCAAGGAAACAAGGATTACTGTCTGTAACTTCCCATATGTCCCTAAGAAGGTGGTGCAGCAATGTTTGGGGCAATATGTTCTCCCCTTCATTTTCTAAGAAAAGGAACTCCTCACTTCTTTTTTCCTGATCAATTTCTTATGAATTGAGACCTTCCGTGAAGTAGTCAACGTGCATTCACAGCTCTCCAACATTTCCCCTTGATCTGACTTAAGCGTGGGCTTCTCTTCTTCCAGCATCAGGGGGTCAAGATTTACCCTGAACAATGTAAGATTATACCAAGATCTGAGCCAGACCTTACATCAATAGGATGAGATTTAGTCTCTGTTCACAAGTCTTTAATATGGTTGTAGAATTCCATCAACATCACAAAGTGCTTTAACTTGCTTAAAGAACTTTTGTACATTCCTAAAAATACCTTGTTAATTTTCCTTTTCATTGTGATTTGAACAGGTGAGGTAAAGATGAGGAATGAAGGTAGAACACCAAAGGACTAACTGGAAAAGATTATGAAAACAAGGATAAAATCATAAAATTCAATCTCGTGTGGGATAAAATTCATGAAGTCTCTCTCGAACCAACTGTCAGTAATTAACCCAGGAAGTCATCAATCTCAGACATCAAGACTGCCATCAGGGTATTACTGTCTGAAAGAATTTTGTCCTCTCCAATACATAGACACTAGTGTTAGAAGGAGAGGTGTCTTAGGGGACCGTTCTTATTAGAGATGAAAAGGGAAATAAAATTACCAGTCTGGGAGTTCAGCCACATTGACTTTAGCAGGGAATCCCCCATTTCTGGATACTGGAGTTCACAGCTACCCTCTCTAATCTCTTCAAAGTTTGACATGGCAAATACTGTCTTTGGTAGAATGACAAAGTGAACCCCTAAATGAGGCCATCATGATAAGGTTGTCTAGATTTGCAGGACCAATTTTTTTCTTTGCTGATTTAAAGAATAAAAAGGCAGAAAAGCAAGGTCTCTGTTGTGAGGTATTCATGAGAAAAGACAGCTTGGACCTGGGTTTAAGCCAATAGAAAGTCAGATCCCAGAGTAGCACTGAGCCTTTCTTAGGGTGAGCTTTTAACCACAAAAACCATGCCCTAGGTTGTCATACTTCAGTTAACATGGACAGTTCATCAGAAGCAGAACTACAGAAGCCCAAAAGCAAGGTTAGTACATTTAGAGACTTTTCCAGAACTATAGACTTTGATGGGTTAGGCCTTTGTTTTTGTTATGACAGGTGGTGCTGTCTACATGCTGAGATTTACAGCCTGAATTGTACTTCCAACATGGAGTCAGTTGTCCTAAGGTTTGGGGTCTATTAAGTTCTGGGGTCCTGTTACAATCTCAGCAATCACTCAAGTTTTATTGAGAATAAAGGCACAGAGAGAGAGAGAGAGAGAGAGAGAGAGAGAGAGAGAGAGAGAGAGAGAGAGAGAGCGCAAAAGCACACAAAGAGACACACATCCCAAAGTGGAGGAGACCCAAAGCTGGTGTCTGAGTTTGCTGACAATCAAAATTTATATATATAGGAATGGAGTCAGTTCCCCATTTCCCTCAGAATTGGTTGGTTTGAAATAATAGAGGAGATAAAAAAAAATACCGACAAAGAAAGAGAAACTGATTAATTAGTCCCCAGAACAAGAGACCTCACCCCTGCTGGGATGTTTGAAAGTCCTGTTGAACAGTTCCATACTGTGACAGGGGATGGGGGTGTGGGGCAGTGGGGGATGATCCCACCAAATTTTTGTCTTGGAAAAGGAGAATAATCAAAGAATCCATGATCCTTTTATTTTTAATTTATTTTATAATATAATTATATTTCTCCTTTCCCTTCCCTCCTTCCAAACCCTCCCATATACTTCTCCCTGCTCTTCTTCAAATTCTTTTCCACTATCTTAAATGTTGAAATGAAAAATCTATTAATCTACCTGGAGGCTCTTTTCCCTGTCTGACTCCTAGCCCCTCCCTTGTTTAAATGGACAGCATAGGAAAAGAAACGTTCATAATGGTCTGACTGATGGAGATATTTGGTAATGGCTAATCCATCGTGGTGTTTCCTGAAGTGAAATAGATAAGAAAGGAACTAAGTTCTTGCTTGATCTATAGAAGCAGAACAATTCTAGAACAAATGCATGGAAAGCTATCTTGAATTTTGGCAACAGAAAATCATATCCCCTCAAACAATTTCCAGATTTGAGTAAGTTTACACATATAAAACCTCTCAAATGAAGAGAGGCTGGGTTTCCTTGGTGAAGGACCTTGTTGCTATTGACATTTCTCCCACCCTACCAACAAGGGGCCTATGGTCTTTCAGAAAAGGAAATAATCATGTCATTTTTTGGTACACTAGACACTATCTTGGAGTTGATATTGATTTTGGACACACACACACACACACACACACACACACACACACACACACCCGCCACCACAAGCACTGTGCCCCTCCAGTTAAGATGGGGGCTTAAGGAGATCAGGTCATCAATGGAGTTTTAGCCAAAGTCCAACTAACAGTGGATTTAGTGGGTCTCTGAACTCATCTTGTAGTTAATTCTTCAGTCCCAGAATGCATAATTGGAACAGATATACTTAGAAGTTGGCAGAATTCCCACATTGGTTCCCTGTTCTGTTGGGTAAGGGCTATTATGGTTGAAAAGAGCAAATGGAAGCTATTGGAACTGCTTCTGCCAGGGAAAATAGTCAACCCAAACTGGTATCTCATCACTGGAGGCATTATGGGAATGAGTGCCACTATCAAGGATTTGAAAGATGAAGGAGCAGTGATTCCCACCACATCCCCTTTTAACTCTCCTACTTGAACTGTGTAGAAGACAAATGGATCATATAGAATGATGATAATTCATTATTGGAAACAATCTAGTAGCATGATTTCCTTTTAATATATATTTATTATATAAGCTCTGTTCCTTTAGAGAATCCTGACTAATACATAATACTTCTGACTAAGTTTTAAAAAGGGAAGAAAGAGAAAAATAGGGTCCAGTTTGTACCATTCTGAAGCTTCCTAGAAATATCTACATCACTTTCTATGTCTCTCTTAATGTATGACAGCCCACAATTGAAGTGACATCTTTTGGGCCTAGAGACATTTTGACGGTCTGAAAAAATTAAATTAGCCTTAAAATATGTGATATATAGCCAAAGAAATTATTTCTTTTCTTTTTTTTTTTTTGGTTTTTCAAGACAGGGTTTCTCTGTGTAGCTTTGCGCCTTTCCTGGGACTCACTTGGTAGCCCAGGCTGGCCTTGAACTCACAGAGATCCACCTGCCTCTGCCTCCCGAGTGCTGGGATTAAAGGCGTGCGCCACCACCGCCCGGCTAAGAAATTATTTCTAAATAGAATATTTACAATGGTGAAGTGAACTCATTTGAGTGGTAAAATCAATTAAGAATTTCCTGACCACTTTTATTTTCTTAACAGAAATGATAATGTTAGATTGTAAAGCAAATAGTATAGTTATTATTTCATCAAGTCTTAGTTTTAATTTGTTATGTTAGTTGTGATTTGAAAAATATTTTTAACACATTTCTCAGTCAACACAGTTTGAAATATGCTATTTTAACAGCAAAATAGACACCCAAACCTCTTGGGTCTCAGGTTCCTCATCTGAAAAATTATATTAAGTGTATTTATATACAAAAGTTGATGAGAAGAGTAGACAAGAGGATATATGTAAAATCCTTAGCATAATATTTGGTACATATAAATAATTAGAAGTTGTAATTTAAGAAAGGACCCTTTGGTCTGAGAAAATAACTTGGTTGATAAAAGTACTTGCTGCCCAAGATGAGGACCTGAGTTTGGTTTCTCTGCACCTAATAAAAAGGTGCAGTGCCATACAACTGTAATCCCAGCACTGGGAAGGCAGAGATAGGAAGGAGGATCTTTAGATTTTGCTGTCCAGCCAGTTTAGTCAAATCTGTGAGTTCCAGGTTCAATGAGAAACCCTGCTGCAAACATTAAGGTGATGAGCAATTGAGAAAAATCTCAAATAGACCTCTTGCCTCTACACACACACACACACACACACACACAGAGAGAGAGAGAGAGAGAGAGAGAGACAGACAGACAGACAGACAGACAGACAGACAGACAGAGACAGAGTGACAGAGACATACAGAGATAGACACAGACAGAGACAGAGAGACATAGACAGAAACAGATACAGACAGATAGAGATGGAGAAAGAAACTACCCTCCAGGATGGTGAAGAACTTTGACAGAACTCACCCAGATCTTTTGATCTAGAGTGTGCCTAGTGGCTCTGAAGAAAAGTAGGAAGGCTACTGTGACTGGAGTCTAGTGAGCACTGGTTTGAAGTCCGAGTTAAGAGAGACATGATAATAACAGAGTCTTAGAAATCATTATGAGGATTAGGGTTGTATTCATAGTGAGATCTGACTCAACTGATAGATTCTGAGCCAAAGAACGACATGTGACAGGATTTAACCAGTATTATTACGCTCATTAGCAGTTGTGTAGAGAACTGACAATAGGAAGTTAAGAGAGGAAATGAGCAGGAAGAAGGATATAGAATTATGTAGTACTCACAGTGACAGATCATGGTAGTTTAGATCAGAGTGGGTAGCAGGAAAGGTGTCTTAATTAGAGTCTCTATTGCTGCGACAAAACACCATGACCAAAAGCAATCTGGGGAGAAAGGGGTTTATTTGACTTTACATTTTGTGGTAACAGTTCATTACTGAGGGAAATCATGGCAGGAATTCAAGCAGACCAGGAAAATGGAGGCATGAAGTGAAACACAAGCCCTGGAGGAACACTGCCTACTGGTTTGTTCCTCATGGCTTCTCAACCCGCCTTCAACATATGCAAGTCAGGACCACCTGTCCAGTGTTGGCACCACCGTGGTGGGCTGGGCCTTCCCATATGAATCATTAATCAAGAAAATGCCCACAGGCTTGCCTATAGGTCCACCTGGTCAGGGCATTTTTCTCAATTGTGGTTTTTCTCAAATGATTCTGCCTGTGTCAAGTTGACAAAAACTAACCATGACAGAAGGTGAAGAGAAACAACTGATTCTAACTTTATTCTTTAGGTAGAACCAACAGGACTTCCTAAGGTATCAGATGTGGGAAGTGACAGAAAAAGTTGTTAGTATTTTGGTCTGAATATATGGAAGGAAGTATCTGGAAGTCACCTTTAGTTGGAATATGTAACAGTGTAGGAGAAACAGATAAGGATTTTAATATCAAGAGTTCAGATTAGGATATAGTAAACTTGAGGTGTGTGCTGTTAGTTTTTGTAAACTTAACACAAACTAAAGATACCTGGGAAAAGGGAACCTTGATTGAGGAATTGTTTCTATCAGATTGGGCTGGGCACATGCCAGTGGATTATTTTCTTAATTACTCATTGATGTGGGAGAGATCAGCCTATTGCAGGCAATGTCATCCTTGGGCAGGTGATCCTGGGTTGTATGTGGACAACAGCTGAGAAAGCCAGAAGTAGAAGGGCAGTAAGCATCATTTCTCTGTGGTCTCTGCTTCAGTTCTTACCTCCAGAGTCCTGCCTTGAGCTATTGCCCTAACTTCGCTCAATGATGTAACATGAAATATTTTTTTCCCTCCTAAGTTGCTTTTGAACAGTATTTTATCATAGCAACAGAAAGGCTAACTAGAACAAGATGCATATTAGGTATCCAAGTGAAAATGTTAAGTTGAAAGACACATGTGTTAGACTGGAGATATGATTTGTGGAGACATTAAAACATAAATGTTATTTGAAGCCATTAGATTAGGTGTGATCCACGAAGGAAGCACAAATGGAGAGTGGAGATTCAGTGACCAAGCCCTAGAGCAGCAGTTCTCAACCTGCAGTCTGCAATGCCTTTCACGGGCTCACCTAAGACCGTTGGAAATCACAGGTATTTACATTACGGTTCATAACAGTAGCAAAACTGCAGATGAAGTAGCAACAAAAGTAATTTTATGGTTGGGGGGGTCACCACAACATGGAGGGTTAACAGCCACTGTTCTAGAGTATTCCAACATTTAGAGATTGGAGAGACGAGAAGTAGATAGACAATAACAAAGAAGAAGCAATCAGTGAATTAGGAGAGCAACTAATGGAGTATTTTTACCTGAAAGGCAACAAAGAGTTTTAACAAAGAGATGTGGTCAATTTTGTTCAAGTATTACCAAAAGGAGTTCTTTTCGAAGCTTAAGTAGTACCTTTTAGTGGCCTTAAAATCCATAGAGTAAATAATTTGTACCCAAAGAGGGCATCATCAGAAAAGGTAAGTACATAAGTAGATATCTTTCCTAAATGGATTTTCTCTTTTTGGTTTTTCAGGCAGGGTCTCATGATGTTGACCTAATTGGCTTGGAACTCACTTTGTAGACCTGGCTGGCTTCAGAATCATAGCAATCCTCTTGCTTCCATGTTCTAAGTGCTGAGATATAGGCAGGTACCACTCACCTGTCTTTCCAAATGAATCCAAACATAGAAAGAAATAGATGTTTCCCGAAAAGTAAAATTTGTTTGTAATTAATTAATTTTAAATTTTAATTTATTTTTGAGACGGGGTCTTACTATAAAGACATGGCTGACCTAGAACTCATCATGTAGAAAAGGCTTTTCTGGAACTCATGGAAATTTATCTGCTTCTGCCTCCCAAGTGCTGGGACTAAAGGCATGTGCCACTATGACTGGCTCCCTGAAAAGTAAAATTTGAAATAAGTTTCTAGGAACTTTTAAAGAAAGTAATATTTGATTTGGCAATTATACAAAAAATAGAACATTAGAGTTTAAAGATTCCAAAGACATTAACTCATTAAATGCCCTAAAGTAAAAGATGGTAAATTTGAAGTACAGAGAGGCAAAAATACTTGCAAATGGTCACACAGCAAATCTTGGGTTAGAAACCTGATCTTTCAATGCAGTGCTCTTTATATTATATAAGAAATTTGAAATTAGAGACTTGGAACTGTATTTTGTTTCTTATAATTAAAAAGAGATAAATTTAATTCAATATTTAAAAAGCAGAATATTATAAAAGAATATCTGGATTTATTCCATGGAAAACATTAGGTCTGGCCAGAAGGCTGGAGCTGAAGCCAGGCAGTAGCTCCTCCTTTCAAACAGAGCATGTGCTCTCTGATTTGACATGTTTCCTACCATTCTCAAATGCACTCAACACATTTCTTGTGTAACTTAGCAACCAAGCCCCTATATAAATTGATTTTAATCTCTCTCCTTATTTACAACTTCCTGCATTCTCCCAAACAAGGGGTGGTAACTCCCTTGCCAAATCTCCCAGGGAGAAGCATGGACTGTGGAAGCAGAACCAGGCACTGAAGTAAACAATTGGTTGCTGGCTCTTGACAACTGTGGCAGAGACTACTAGTTGTCTGTGAAAAATCCATTTTCGGGGCCAGAGAGAGGATGCTGTGGCTAAGAGCACTTACTTTTCTTCTGGAGGATCTGAGTTTTGTTCACAGCACACATTTTGCCTGCCTCACTACAGCCTGCAACTTCAACCCAGGGGATTCAACTCCTCTGAACCCCAAGGCCACTTGTGTGTACACCACACCACACACAGACTTACACACATACACATAATTATAATAATAATAATAATAATAATAATAATAATAAGTACACATTCTTTAAGTTAAAAAAACTATTTTCCTTTTTTTCTTGTGACCAACCATGTGCTCAATCAATCCTCGATACTATTAGTGGTAAGTGAGAAATCAGTGGGAACTCCTATGTCACCTTCCAGGGAAGATGCTTAAAATGGCAGTAATCAGTTGGCAGGTACAATTTTTGTCCTTGCAGAGTTCTTCAAAGCGGAATGTGGAAACTGGAGCTCCCAAAGCCATATTGTGTCCTAAAGGATTGCTATGGTTTAAGTCCTATGTGTTGAAATTTGATCCCCTATGGGAGTTACTATAAAGGTAGGATTCTGGTTATGGGTTTATGGTATGCAGAGGTAGGGTTTGGGGCTGTTTACAGTTAAATTGAAGTCGTCAATGTGCAGCTTTTAACATTGAGTACTGGCAGCATTATAAGAAGTCAGAGAGATCAGACAAAACACAGCCACATGTACACTTCCTGTCTTTGTAAGACAAAATAAACCAGATCTTTTCAAAGTTGCTTTTTCCAGATATATTGTTATAACAATGAGAAATGGAACTAACAAAAAATAAATTGATACCAGAAGTGGACTGGTTGCAGTTATGAATATGACCAGCTGTAACTGGTTTGGGGGAAGAATGTGGAAGAACATGGAACTTCAGTCTAGAAAAGCTCTGAAATGCTGTAAGAACTCAATAGGTTTTTCTAGTGGAAGTTCAGGAGATACTGGCTTTATCTGATAATTTTACAGTGTACAGACATACCAAATTGTTAGGCAACTAAACAAGAGACAATCATTAGCAGGCTGGGAGGTTATTAAGGCAGACTCCTCCATCATCATCAGCTTTGGACCCCATCTCCTATTTCCCAGCAATGCACAAGAAAGGGAAGCATCACAAGTACTCTTTCTTAAGATCCAAACCACTATATGAAATGAAGGAAGGTGAAGGTATCAGAATTTGGCTCAGGATCATTGAGGGTGAAATGAATGATAAGCTGTGCTGGTGGCAGCACTGGTTACCGGTGGAAAGGTCACGGTCATGACAGAACCCAGTTGCTTAGTAGCAGAGAACTTTATTAGGAGGAAGGGGAGTAGGGATAAAAGTACCTGGCCTGGGGAGGAAAGAGAGAGAAAGATGGTGGGGTGGGGGGGGGGAGAGCGGAGCAGAAAAGAAAGAAAGGGTGGGGTCTGTGTCCAGCTTTTTAAGGGTCCCCCGGTATGGAGCTACACCACACATGCACGCATGCACGTAGTCGCCAGCGCACACTGATGAACACCGATGACGTAAGACACAAGACCCTCTGCTTAACTCCTGAACTGTGCATGTGTGGTCATGCAACTGGAGTAAGGGCAGAATTCTAACAGAGGGAAAGCTATATTCCATGATCCAAAATAATAGAATATCAATTATATCTTTCTTCCAATGTAGAAACATGATACTTCAATATTTAACAAAATCATAGAAGAAAATTTCCCTAACCAAATGAAGGACATGCCTATGAAGGTACAAGAAGCTTACAGAACACCAAATTGATTGGACCAGAGAAGAAAGTCCCCATGTCACATAATAATCAAAACACTAAACAAAACAGAACAAAGAAAGAATAGTAAAAGCTGCAAGGGAAAAAAGCCAAGTAACATATAAAGGCAGACCTATTAGAATCACACCAGACTTCTCAATGGAGACTCTAAAAGCCAGAAGGACCTGAATAGATGTCTTGAAAACTCTAAGAGAAAATGGATGCCAGTCTAAACTAATACACCCAGCAAAATTTTAAATCACCATAGATTGAGAAAACAAGATATTTTATGACAAAGGAAAATTTAAATGATATCTATCCACAAATCCACACTTTCAGAAGCTAGTTGAAGGAAATTCCAACCCAAAGAAGTTAACCACACCCACAAAAACACAGGCAATAGATAATCTCACACTAGCAAATCCCAAAGGAGTTACACACACCACCACCACCACCACCACCACCACCACCACCACCACCACCACCACCACAACCACCACCACTACCACCACCACCAACAACAACAACATAATAATAGCAGGAATTAACAGTCAGTGGTCATTAATATCTCTAATATCAATGGACTCAATTCACCAGTAAAAAGACATAGGCTAACAGAATAGATACAAAAACAGAATTCATCCTTATGCTTCATGCAGGAAAATACCTCATCATCAAAGATAGATATTGTCTCAGTGTAAAGGGTTGGAAAAATATTTTCCAATCAAATGGACCTAACAAGCAAGCTGGTGTAGCTATGCTAATATCTAACAAAATAGACTTCAAGCCAAAATTAATCAAAAGAGATAGAGAATGACATTTTCCACTTGTTAAGGAAAAATCCACCAACAGGGTACCTCAATTCTAAAGATCTATGCTCCAAATATGCAGGCATGTATATTCATAAAAGAAACATTACTAAAGCTTAAATCATATATCTAACCCCACACATTAATAGTGGGAGACTTCAATATCCCACTCTCATCAAATGGACAGGTTGTCCAGACAGAAACTAAATACAGAAATAATGGAACTAACAGATGTTATGACTCAAATGAATCTAACATATCTGCAGAACATTTCACCCAAATACAAAAGATATACCTTCTCAGCACCTATTGAAACTCTCTCCAAAAATGACCATATAGCCAGTCAAAAAGCAAGTCTCAACAGATACAAGAAAATTGAAATAACACCCTGTATCCTATCAGACCACCATGGATAAAAGTTGGATTTTAACAAGAACAGAGATTTCAACAACAGAAATAACAGAAAGCCTATAAACTCATGGAAAACAAACAACTCTCTACTAAATTACCACTGGGTCAAGGAAGAAATGAAATTAAAGACTTCCTAGAATTCAATGAAAGTGAATGCATAACATACACAAACTTATGGCACACAATGAAAGCAGTGCTAGGAGGAAAGTTCTTAGCACTAAGTGGCTGCATAAAGAAATTAGAGTGATCTCATACTAGCAAATTAAGAGCACACCTGAAAACTCTAGAACAAAAAGAAGCAAATTCACACAAGGGGAGTAGACAACATGAAATAATCAAACTGAGGGCTGCAACCAATAAAATAGAAACAAAGAAGCAATACAAAGAATCAATGAAACAAATAGTTGATTCTTTGAGAAAATCAACAAGATAGATAAACCCTTATCCAAATTAACTAATTAACTAAAAGGCAGAGAGAGAATATCCAGATCAACAAAATCAGAAACTAAAAGGGGAACATAATAACAGGTACTGAGGAAATCCAACCAGTCATTAGGTCAAACTTCAAAAAGCTGTACTCCACAAAATTGGAAAATCTAAAAAAAATGTGAAGTAGGACAGACCCATAGGGCTAAGGAAATTGGCTCAAACCAGTTGCTAAGGCATGCACATAACGTACTTCTTTATGAGCCAACCTGAAGTCTGCCTGAGGGCCTAGCAACACGCACTGTCAGAATTCTTGATCATGCCCAACCAATGAGGGACTACCATGCAATGCCACCAAATTGGGACACAGCTTAGGTGCTGGGAGGAGGGTATATAAGGCCTTTCCCATTACTGAATAAACGAGCTTGTTGTTTGCCTTCAACTGACTCCTGGTGTCTATACTATTGTTACTGTGCCTTCTCACCCCCTCCCCTGAGGGAGCCATTAGAATTAAGCAACAGAAATGGACAATTTTCTTGATGGATACCACTTATGAAAGTTAAATCAAAATCAGATAAACAATTTAAATAGACCCATAATCCCCAAGGAAATAGATGCAGTCATTAAAAGTCTCCCAACAACAACAATAACAAAATAGGCCAGGACTAAATGGTTTTAGCACAGAATTCTACCAGAATTTCAAAGAAGAGCTAATACTCCTCAAATTGCTCCACACAGTAGAAACAGAAGGAACACTGACAAACTCTTTTTTATGAAGCCACAGTTACCCTGATACCAAAACCACACAAAGATGCAACAAAGAAAGAGAATTACAGACCAATTTCCCTCATGTACGTAGATGCAGAAATACTCAATAAAATATTGGCAAACCCACTCCAAGAACATATCAAAAAGATCATCCACCATGATCAAGTGGGCTTTATCCCAGAGATGCAGAGATGGTTCAACATATGAAAATCTGTCAATGTAATCTACCATATAAATAATTTGAAAGAAAAAACACTGATCATATCACTAGGTGCTGAAAAAGCCTTTGACAAAATCCAACACCCCTTCATGATAAAAGTCTTAGAAAGATCAGGGATACAAGGGGCATACATAAACATAATATAGGCAATATACAGCAAGCTGACAGCCAACGTCAAATTAAATGGAGAGAAAATTGCACTAAAATCAGGAATAAGTCAAGGCTATCCACTCTCTCCATAGCTATTCATGTCTATTCAATATAGTACTTGAATTTTGAACTGGAACAATAAGACAACTAAAGGAGATCAAAGGGATACAAATTGGAAAAGAAGTCAAAGTGTTGCTATTTGCAGATGATATGATAGTATACATAAGTGACCCCAAAAATTCTGCCAGGGAACTCCTATAGCTAATAAACCCATTCAGTGAAGTGGCTGGGTACAGAATTAACTCAAAAATATCAGAAGCCCTTCTATATGCAAACAACAAACTGGCTGAGAATAAAATCAGGGAAACAACACCCTTCACAATGGCTACAAATAATATCAAATATCTCAGTATAACTCCAACCAAGCAAGTGAATGACCTGTATTATAAGAACTTCAAGTCTTTGAAGAAAGAAATTGAAGAAGATATTAGAAGATAAAAAGATCTCCCATGCTCTTGGATAGGTAGGATCAACATAGTAAAAATGGCAATCTTACCAAAAGCAATCTACAGATTTAATACAATCCCATTAAAATTTCATCGCAATTTTTTACAGACCTTGAAAGAACAATAGTTAACTTCATATGGAAAAACAAAAGAACCCAGGATAGCTAAAACAATCCTGTACAATAAAATAATTTTCTGGAGGCATCTCCACCTCTGATTTTAAGCTGTATTACAGAGCAGTAGTAACAAAAACCATATGATATTGGCATACAATATCATACAAGTTGATACATACAAGTTGATCAATGAAATAGATTTGAAGACCCAGAAGTAAATCCACACACCTATGGAAACTTGATTTTTGACAAAAAAAAAGCCAAAATTATACAATGAAAAACAGAAAATATCTTCAACAAATGGTGCTGATCTAACTGAATATCAGCATGTAGAAGATTGCAAATAGATCCATATATATCACCCTGCCGAAAACTCAAGTCCAAGTGGATCAAAGACCCCAACATAAATCCAGTTACATTGAACCTGATATGAGACAAAGTGGGAAGTAGCCTTGAAAGCATTGGCACATGAGACAACTTCCTAAACAGACCACTAATCATGTAGGGACTAAGAACAACAATTAACAAATGGGACCTCATGAAATTGAAAAGCTTCTGTAATGCAAACAACATTGTCAAAAGGACAAAATGGCAGCCCACAGAATGGAAAAAGATCTTCATCAAAACTACATTTAAAAGAAGGCTAATATCCAAAGTATATAAAGAACTCAAAAAAACTAGACATCAAAAACCCAAATCATTCAATTAAACAATGGGGTACAGATCCAAATAGAGAATTCCCAACAAAGGAATCTTAACTGTCCAAGAATCACTTAATGTTCAACATCCTTAGCCACCAGGTAAATGCAAATCAAAATGACACTGAGATGCCATCTTACACCTATCAGAATGGCTAAGATCAAAAACATAAGTGACAGCTCATGCTGGAGAGAACATGGAGCAAGAGGAACACTCTTCCACTGCTGGTGGGAGTACAAATTTGTACAACCACTTTGGAACTCACCATGGCAGTTTCTCAGAAATTTGGGAAATGATCTATCTCAAGACCCAACTATACCACTCTTGAGCATATACCCAAAGGACACTCCACCAGGATAGTTGCACAACTATGTTCATAGCAGCTTTATTTGTAATAGCCAGATACTAGAAACCACATAGATGTCCCTAAACTTAAGAAAGGATAAAGAAAATGTGGTACAATTACACAATGCAGTATTAATCAGGTGTTAAAGACAATGGTATTAGGAAATTTGCTGGCAAATGAATGGAACTGGAAAAGATCATCCCAAGTGAGGTAACTCATACCCAGAAAGACATGGTTTGTACTCCCTCATACATGGATATTAGCCATAAAGCAAAGGAGAAACATGCTGCAAAACACAGACCAAGAGAAGTAACAAGGAGGGCTCAAGTGGGGGATGCATGAATCTCCCTGTGAAGGGGAAATAGAATGGTCACCACCAGTGGATGGCCTGAAGGGATTGGAAGGGGGTTGGGGATGAGAAGAGCGGGTATCAGGTCAGGAGAGGATGGAGGGAGAGAGTACTGGGAAAGACAGCTGGAATCAGAGGCATCTCTGGAATGAGCTAGAAACCTAGTGCAATGGAAACTCCCAGGAATTCATGAGGGTTATTGTTGTATGATATTTTATTTGTGTTCTGATGAATAAAGCTTGTCTGGAGATCAGAGGGCAAAGCTGGGCACAAGTTAACCACAGAAGCCAGGCAGTGGTGGCACATACCTTTAATTCCAGCACTTGGGAGGAGGAAGGAGGAAGATAAGGAGTTCAAGGCCACCCTGGGCTACACAAGATTGAACCAGTCTAAAAGAGAAACAGAGCCAGGTGGTGGTAGTATGTACCTTTAATCCCAGCACTAGGGAGGTGGAAACAGGAATATAAGTCAGGTGGAGACAGGATCTCGACCCCCTTTCCATCTGAGGATTCATAAAGGTAACAAGCCTCTAATGGCCACTAATCTGCTTCTCTGATCTTTCAGGTTATTATCCCAATATTTGACTCTTGGTTTTTATTGATAAGAAATGAAGATCACGCTACAGGTTATCGTAGCTAAGACTCCTAGCAAAGGAGATATGGAGCCTGAGCTGGCCATGTCCTGTAACTAGGCAAGACTTCCATTGGAGGGATTGGGACACCAACCCAACCATAACCCTTCGACCTAGAACTTGTCCTGCCTACATGATGCTCTGGGATTGGTGCCTAGCCCAATGGTCATCAGAGAGGTTTTACCCAGCAACTGATGGGAAACAGATGCAGAGATCCATGGCCAAGCATTAGGGTGAGCTTGGAGAATCCTATAAAAAGGAGGAAGAAAGACTATATATAAGAGCCAAAGGAGTCAGAGGAGTCAAGGACATCATAAGAAAACTCACAGAACCACCTAATCTGGGCTCATAGGGGCTCAAAGAGAGTGAACCGACAACCAGGGAGCCTGCATGGGACTGATCTAGACTCTCTGCATATATGTTACAGTTGGGTAACATGGTCTCCTTGTGAGATTACTAACAGTGAGAGTAGGTGTTGTCTCTGATTTTGTTGCCTGCTTTGGGGACCCATTTCTCCTATCCTACCAAATTGTCTCATCCAGCCTTAATAGAAGAGGAGGAGCCTAATCTCATTGCAACTTGATATACCATGGCTGAATGATATTCATGGGATGCCTGCCTGTATCTGAAGAGAAACAGTGGAGGAGGAGTGCGTGGTGGGTAGAAGGGAGGTTGCGGGGGGGGGGGGGAGGAATTAGGAAGAGAGGAATGTTGGTTGGAATGTAAATAAATAAGTAAATAAACAAAAAAGCAAAAGTCACACCAAAACCAAACCAATCTAAAACAACAACCAAAAAATCCACCACATTTTCTCCTCTCTTGATAGAACTACTTGCACATCTTTACTGTTGTTCACCTGCCTTTTGGATTTCCAACTTCAAAATATTTTCAAATTTTTCTTTTTGCCCTTTCTACCACATATCTGCAAGGACATGCTGTGGATATCGCTCTGTATGTAGTGAATGTGTTGCTCTGATTGGTTGATAAATAAAACACTGATTGGCCAGTAGTCAGGCAGAAAGTATAGGCAGGATAAACAGACAAGGAGAATTCTGGGAAGTGGAAGGCTGAGTCAGGAGATGCCAGTCCACCATTCAGGGAGCAGCATGTAATGGCACACAGGTAAAACCACGGAACACATAGCGACATATGAATTAACAGAAGTGGGCTGGGTTTAAGTGTAAGAGCTAATCAGTGGTAGGCCTGAGCTAATGGCTGAGCAGTTTTAATTAATGTAAGCCTGTGTGTGTTTACTTGGGTCTGAGTGACTGCGGGGTGTGGAGCCACTGAAGCTGGACAGGACCAGGAAAACTGTCAGCTACAATGACACTCACTGCATTTTCACTCTCTGAAAAACATATCCATGCAATTTTTATATTAACTTCCATTTTGAACCTGACTGCTTTCTTGGACCCTTTCTCAAAAAGTATAGCATTCTTCCTCTTCTCCATTTTCTTCCTCATGGCACATCCCAAGACCTTCAGCCTGCATGCCTTATTGCCCTTCTCAAACTCCAGCTAGTGCACTTGAACTTCCTTTTGAGTTTATTTTCAATTTACCTCATCAATGAGACCAATAACCCACAAAAGGGAATTCTGATTACCTAGTAATATATATATAGATATAGATATTTAAATAACTAATTCTATAAACTATTTACAACAAAATGTGCCCTCTATAAGTAGTTATTTGTGAATGAGAATTCCTGAAAAGTAGCTATGTCTGCAAAGACTGATTAATCAGAATTGCAATGATGTGGAGAAGTTGGAATGTTGCAGGTCTAGAGTCTAATTAATTCTTTATCTTAGGCTAGTTTTAGCCCCTGGAATTCCTTACCCACCTCTGTTAGAAATAAAAGCCTGTATCTAAAAGACTAAAACCTTTTGAAATGTATTTATTTAGCAGACCACTAGCTAACCTCAACTAAAACATAAAAATGTTATCAGATGATACCTGAGGCCTATAGGACATTTTGTTGTATTCCACCTTTCTCATGTTGCCACCAATGCAGTTTTTAAAAATGCTTTGATTTATAACTCCCCTTTCCCCCTCTAACTACAAAACTCCACAAAACATCTACTACACTGGGACATTATATTTAAGGAGATCTAAATGCATATTCTCAAGCAAAGTCACTCATATTTGCTCCATAATATATCATATCTCTTATTTCTTTGCTGTGAGAGCTGTTTCTTTTGATGGCATATCATAATAGCAAAAGTAACTCATCTCAATATTGACAAGATAGCTGTATGTTTCAAATGACTTTTAGAAAAATTCGTTTATTTTTATGTATGTGTATGTGTGTGTCTCTATATGTGTGTTGTGTGTGTGCCACATGTATGTGGTTGCCAGTGGAGACCAGAAGAGAGTATTGTAATCCCAGGAGCTTGAATTACAGACAATTTTGAGTAACCTAACAGAGGTATTGGCAACTGAATTCAGGTCTTCTGGAATACATTAGTGAAGAAAAAATAAGTGCTGTTAACAGCTGAGCCATCTCTCCACATTGCATATGAACCACAGGTCAGAAATCATATACCTACACAGAGGGTAATCTTAAAATTCATCCTTTATATTTACATTTTAAGTTTGCCTAACTAAAAGCAGTTTAATGGGGAAAAAAGTGGAAAAAAGCAGTTCAAAAAATTTCTGAGCATTTAGTAAAAACATTTTAAACCATTTTTTTGTTATCTTTCTAGTTAATCCTATAACATGGTTTTCTGGGTCTCACTTTTCTTTTTTAATGAATAAAGAGTTTATTTGGGCTTAGTGTTCCTATTGAGTATGACAGAGAGGTAGAGCAGCAAACAGCACACATGGTGACAAGAACAAGAAGCTGCAAGCATGAAGCAAAGAAGATGTACTGCAAATAAGGAAGGGTATAAATTCTTAAAGCTCTTCCTTAATGATGTAATTCTTCTGGTTAGGCTGTACCTTCCTGTAACCTCCCCAGACAGTTCCAACAACCAGGGACCAAGTGTTCAAATGCTTGAGCATAGATGTTTAACATTCAAAACACTACTTTCTATTCCATGTCCCTCAGGGGCTTGTGGCCATATCACAATATAAATATAATAAATACAATTGATCCAACTTCAAAATTCTTCATTGTCTTTCAAAATTTCAACAATGTTTAAAAGTCCAAAGTCTCTTCTGATACCCAAGATAATCTTTCCTTTTTAAATTTATTTATTTATTTAAATGTAAATTATTTATACTCCAACCACTGTTTCCTCTCCTCCCTATCTTCTAGTTTCCTCCCCCCACCTCCCTTCTGCCATCCCCAATCCACTCCTCTATTTCTGTTCAAAAAGGGGCAGGTCTTCCATGGGTATCAACAAAGCATTGCAGATCGAATTGTGATAAGACAAAGCACTCTCCTCCCTGTATTTAGTCTGGGCAAGGCAATCCAGTATAAGGAATAGATTCCCAAGAGCCAGCCAAAGCATTAGGGAATAGCTCCTACTCCCATTGTTAGGAGTCCCATAAGACCAAGCTACACAACTGTTACATGGAAACAGAGGGCATAGGTCAGTCCCATGCCTGCTCCCTGGGTGTTGGTTCAAATTCTATGAGTTCCTATGAGCCAGATTAGTTGTTTCTGTGGGTTTTCTTGTGATGTCCTTGCTCCTGGCTCCTACAATCCTTCCTCCCTCTCTTCAGCAGGATTCCCCAAGCTCAGCCTAATGTTTGGCTGTGGGTCTCCACCTCTGTTTCCCTCAGTTACTGGATGAAAGCTCTGACAATTAGGGTAGTCACCAATCTGATTACAAAAGCTGGCCAGTTCAGATTACGTATCCACTATTGCTAGCAGTCTTAGCTGAGGTCATCCTTGTAGATTTGTGGGAGTTTCCCTTGCATCAGGTTTCTACCTGACTCTGAAAAGCCCCACTCCCTTTCCATTCATCTCTTTCAGTACTCTTCTTCTCCACCAACACCCAACCATATCCCTCAAGTTCCCACTACCACCTGCCCCCAGTACACCCAGGAGAACTCTTCTATTTCTCCTTCCCAGAGAGATCCATGTGTCCTCCCTTGGGCCCTCTTTGTAACCTAGCCTCTCTGGGTCTGTAGATTGTAGCATGGTTATTTTTTACTTTACAGTTAATATCTACTTATTAGTGAGTGCATACTGTGTTTGTCTTTCTGGGTGTGGTGTCAGAGAAACACTTAAAGAAATGTTCAACATCCTTAGCCATCAGGGAAATGCAAATCAAAATGAGTCTGAGATTCCATCTTAACCTGTCAAAATGGCTAAGATCAATGACAGCTTATGCTGGAGAGGATGTGGAGCAAAGGGAACACTCCTATACTTTTGATGGGAGTGCAAACTTGTACAACAACTTTGGAAATCAGTATGTCAGTTTCTCAGAAAATTGGGAATCAATCTACCTCAAGACCCAGCCATACCACTCTTGGGCATATACGGAAGGAATGCTCAATCATACCACAAGGACACATGATCAACTATGTTCATAGCAGCATTATTCATAATAGCCAGAACCTGGAAACAACCTAGATGCCCCTCAACTGAAGAATGGATAAAGAAAATGTGGTACATATACACAATGGAGTACTACTCAGCAGAGAAAAACAATGACATCATGAAATCTGCAGGCAAATGGATGGAACTAGAAAATATCACCCTGAGTGAGGTAACCCAGACTCAGAAGGACAAACATGGTGTGTACTCACTCATAAGTAGATACTAGATATAAAACAAAGGACAATCAGACTGCAACCCACAGATCCAGGGAGGCTACCTAGTAGGGAGGACCCTAGGATGATGGTGACTTATAATAAGTTTGGTTTTACTCAATCACTGGGCAAACTTTAGTGAAACATTTCGCTATTAGGATAGGAATTTGTACTGTATCAAGCTGATGAAAGAATATGCTGGCTGTACTTTCAGGAGAGGAGGCTAAAATCTTTTTAGGTTATGGATTAGCCTATAGAAAAATGTCTGCCATAAATCAAACAGTGAAGGGGAAGATGAATAGGAATCTCACTTACACAACAAGTAAAACATAGCTCCCTGAACAGATGAAGATAGGTTTCTTCTGTATGCCTCATTTTTCATAATCAACGTTTAAAAGGTCAAGAACCAAATCATTTCCAGGGAGCTCAAAATTAACATTTCAATTAGCTAGCATTTTAAGATAGGTTTGCCTGAAGTAAAGTCTGGGAAAACTAGTTTCTTCCTTTCAAATTCAAATTCTCTAAATTCTTTTGTTTTAGGTAACTTTATTATCAAAGGGAGGAAAAAAAAAAAACTAGACACAGAGGCAAAGGCTGTTTATATAGTCCCCAAACCATCCTTCATACACTCACATTTGTATATACATATGTTAAAAATGATATATCAATTCAAAACTTTTAGTGTTGTAAGGGTTTTTCTGGTGCAAAGGCATCTTGGCATTTGGGGGGGGGGCAAAGAATACTACAAAGTCACACCATGCAACAAATCTCACACTAGAGATTTATTGGGGAGGACAGAACAGTGTCTGCCTCTAAAAGTGAAGAGAGACAGTTGAGGGCTAGAAAGAAGGGAAGGCTTTTATAGTTTTTGGAGTATGCACAGTGAGCTTAGTGGGAAAGGATCATATAATAGAAACATTGCTTGGCTTTTAAGGCTGAGTCATGGGCGGAGATTTCAAATTCTCAGAGGAGCTTAGAGTCAAGTCAGGGCCAGGATGTTCTTTAGTTGTCCCTGGTCTCAGGGTCAAGTCAGGGTCAAGGTATTCTTTCCTTGTCCCTGGTCTCAGGGTCAAGTCAGGGTTATGGTGTTCTTTCATTGTTCCTGGTCTCAGGGTCAAGTCAAGGTCAAGATGTTCTTTATTGTCCTTGGTTTCAAGGTCAAGTCAGGGTCAGGGTGTTTTTTCTCTAGCCATTTTACCCTACAAGTGTAAAATGAGTTCTTAAAACTGAAATGGAAAACAAAAAAGAAATGGCCAGAGGTTTCTTATTTAGTTATCTTCAGGAGTTCCAGGGACAGAATAGCTTTGCCTCATTGTTTTCTTAGAAACCATGTTTGCAAAAGATTAGTCACCTAGTGTTCTCTATAGGGGCCAGTGGAGATGTTTACAATGTTCAGAAGAGGACAAAATTGTAGTAAGGTTGAGGTGCTGTTTCCTCTGTAGGATTGGTATTTAGGACAAGAAATACTATACCTGAGTCTGCCTGGGCTTCATTCCTGGCTCTGCAGCTTGTGATTTGAGTTGTGGGATCTGCTCCCTCCAGACCCCATCAAAACACACACTTACACACCTATGGGCCTCACTACTAGGTCAAATATGTTCCCTGCCTTGGATCTGCAGCTATCTCTGGCCTTTCTGGTCATGGATCTCCATACATGCCTTACCTTGCAACAGACCCTTTCCCCATTTCTCATTGTCAGCTTCTTGTGTACCCCCTGAGAGATATGGAACTTCCCGAACCCCTGAGGACTTTACCCATAGTTTCATTTAGTCCCTTCTCTGGATCAGCAGTTTTCCTTGAAGTTCCTGTGAGATGTGGATACTCCATGCTTCTGTGGCCCTTATCTAGTATCAGATCCAGTCTTGTTCCAATTTCTATAAATAACAGTGCTACCATTAACCTAGTTGATTTGGCCAAAGTCTAGCAGTAATACTTGACTTCTCATCTTCCTAATCATTTGGTCAATAAAGCCTTTTGGCTTTGCCTCCTAAATACAAAATGTCCAGATTCTGATCACTTATGTGCCAACCTTGGTGCAAGCTAACACCTCTTCCCTGAATATCCCTCATTGAGCTTTTGGTTTCCTTGGCCTTACATACAACTCTCCACATGGAGACCAGAGAGGCATTTAAATAAGGAGGAAGAACAGTTAATGGCCTTTCCTCTAGTAGATCCTTATCATAGAATGAATTATACCCCAGGCCTAAAGCATCTGCCCCAAGTCAACCATTCTCATTTTCTTTATCTACCACATCTCCTCTCAGCTTTAGCTGGGCTTTCCCTTTATTCTGCTTTGCTTTGTTTATTTATTCATTTATTTATTTACTTTTTTTTTTTTTTTTACAATGTAGACCATCCTGGCCTCAAACTGACAGAGTTCCATCTGACTCAGCCTCCTCAGTGCTTGGATTAAAGGGGTGCACCACTGCATCCAGCTGGAGGGGCTTTCTTTAAGCAAGCAAACAAATGAATGCCATTAAAGTACGTTGATGTATATGTATGTATGTATGTGTGTGTGTGTGTGTGTGTATGTATGTGTTTTTTTTAATCACTGTGGCTTTAGGATGGAAAACAGATCTAATGAACGAACATACACACACAGAGATTTCTTTATTATACTATTAGATAGGGGGAAAACGTTCAAATTCCAATCCCAAATCTTCATTAGCTTTATGATATTATATTTCTGACTTCTGGGACTTCCTATATGTGAAGCACACTTCCAGAGGCTTTCTTGTAGTCCTAATTCATACAACCCTCCTAGTGGGGTTTAAAAAATAGGTCCAAACTCTCAGGCTTATAATAAAGATTAAATTCATTATTTATTTGTAACATACCATAGCATGATGTCTGATATATTGCACTCAGTAAATGTTAATTCTCCTCAGAAAATGTTATCAAGGGTACTTAGGTAGTATTAGCTGATAAGTAAGCCATCTAATTCTAGATTCTAGAGCTGGAATATCTGGTTTGCCATTTTATTTTTCTTTCCATGTGGATTTGCACATATGCTCATGCTGCAGGTGATGTCAAAAGATAATTTGTAGACGTCTATTCTCTTTTTCTACCATGTTGGTCCTGGGAATCGAACTCAGCTCAACAGGCTTGATGGCTAGCACGATTACCTGCTGAGTAAATTCTTATCTTCTATTTACTACTCCACAGTGCCTTAGATATAACATATAACTGCTCTCTGTCTAATTTTTCACATGTGCATAATGTGATTAATAGCAAATGTACCCACCTCCATAGGTTAGTTGCAATGATTAAATAAGTTAACACAAAAATTGCTTACAATGGGGTTTGCTTCAAAATAAATGGGATAATAACTAAGTAAACAATGAATCCAATAAATGCTAGCTAGCTATTATCACTATTTATATTGCAGACACATCTTCCTAAATCTATTGAGTCAGCAATTTTGCTATTATTTATTTTTTTGCATCCTAATAGGTATAAGATTGGTACAGACTCAACTCATTTCAGTTAGCCACCATCCCTTATTTTTGTTTGCACATGATTTTATTTGTCATTATTTAGCCAGCGGGGTGAACTTTCATCCTCACTAAACTGTTATTAAACCACCGCAGTAACCTATGTTGTAACTGGGATGCTGGTGGTTATCTAGGGAATCATAGAGCTCATTTCCTGGAACCGATAGTTATACCTCTAGAAAAGACAGATGACCAAGCCACAGGGCAAGTGAAAATAATAGCCTTAGCTCTTGAGATGGGAGGTACCCTGAGGCTGGGAGTCAATAAATGGGCTCTGGCTTAGATAATTTCTAGGATCCCCGCATCTGCTTCTTCCCCTTATAGATCCTATTTAGATACCTGTCCGCACCTGTCCATGTGCATTCCTGCTCTTTCTCGTCACAGAGTCTTCTGGAACAAGAATCCTCCATTTTAGGGAGGCAACGTTTATTTTCTTGGTCTATTTGTGTCTCTCTAACTACCCTTGTGTCCTTGTTCTCAGGGACCAACACCAGCTGCTGTCAGGGGAGGAGGTGGTGACTGCTTTACCTGCTTCATGCTGAGAAGGGCCAGAGTCGGGAGGTGTCAGTCCAGGAGAGAGGACTTCTGTGGATCTGGCCGTTGGTGGCAGCCCAACAGGCTGCAGTGCACAGCTTGTAGAGCAGCCTAAGATCCTCCATTGGCATGGTCAGAGATCATGCTGCACCATTCTCCCCCAGTATCATCCCCAAATATGTGACTCAAGATTGGTAGGTAGTTTCTTCTGGGAGACTTATATACCTTTATGTCTAGACCGTTGAAGAGGGACTCAGTTCCTTGAGACTTTCTCTCCTTGGATACTCTATAGAGTGATAAGTAATTTACCAGTTGGAGAAAAGTTTTATGGGGCATTGAGTAGGCCCTGCCAGGGAAAATAATAATAAATGGGGGTGGGAGCTATCTCTAAATCCTTGGGGTAGGACAATTCATCCAAATAACTTGTCCTTTTTTTATGAGTTAGGTAGCTTCTTTTAGTCTCCGGAATATTAGTTTAAGACATGTTACATTCATTTATGCTGTGGAACATTTGTTTAATGATGCAAAGATGTATTGCATTCTTTTATGTTGTACTTGATAAACTCTGTAAAGCTGTGTTAATTTGCTTGTCTAAAACACCTGATTGATCTAATAAAGAGATGAAAGGCCAATAACTAGGCAGGAGAGGGATAGGTTTGGCTGCCAGGCAAAGAGAAGAAAATATAGAAGGAGAAAAGGAGAAAAAGGAGAGAGTGAGAAAAGGAGAAGGAGAGAAGATGCCAGGGGCAAGCCACCCAGCCACCCTGCCAGACATGGAATAAGAAGGGGAAAGAAAAGATACAGCAATAGAGAGAGGGGACAGTCCAGAGGCAAAAGATAGATGGGATAATTTAAGAAATGCTAGCTAGAAATAAGCCAAGCTAAGGCTGAGCATTCATAAGTAAAAATGAGTCTCTGTGTATGTATTTGACAGCAGGATGGTGGGCCCACAAAGAGTAAAAGAGCAGAAAGAGTTAAAAAACAAGCAGCTAAAGCCGGGCGGTGGTGGCACACGCCTTTAATCCCAGCACTCGGGAGGCAGAGCCAGGCGGATCTCTGTGAGTTCGAGGCCAGCCTGGGCTACCAAGTGAGTTCCAGGAAAGGCGCAAAGCTACACAGAGAAACCCTGTCTCGAAAAAAAAAAAAAAAAAAAAAAAAAACAAGCAGCTACACTGGAGAGAGGTGATACTGGCCTCCAGGGCTGGGCTTAAGAGTGATGAAGCCAAGAACGGTTTTTAGGTACTTTGATAGTTGTTGGAGTGGCTAGGATTATAGTATAAAGTCCCTCCGAGATAGCTTCTGGAAAGAGATACAGAAGAAATTTAATGATCAATTGTTTTTAGGTTAAAACAGAAGTGGGCCCTTGTCCGTTGGCCACAAGTAAGCCCTGCAGTATTGAATTGATCCAAGGATATGATGCGGTACATCTGAGCAGCATTTTTCCTATTGAAAAGAAATTGTCAGTGAAAAATAATTGTTTAAACGATGTCTCCTATGGATTTAAGTCTAATCAATAGGAATGTGAGTCTTAGACTGTTAAACACACCAATCATTTAAATCTTAGTTATAGTTTCCTGTTGGGCCTTTAAGACCATGAAAGTAGCCAAAATTCATCACTGAAGAGAGACAAAGTTTGAATTTCTTTGATTTTTCATGTATTTATTTATTGAGACAGGCTCTAACTGTACTGCCTAAGCTTGCCTAAAGTTCACTGTCTAGACGAGGCTTGGGAACTCAGAGATCTACCTGTCTCTGCTTCCTGAAGGTTGGGATTAAAGGTGTGTGCCACCATGGCCAGTCTTTTGGTTTATTTGAAATCTATATACTCCTCATTCTCCTGTTGTCCCTTTTGTAAGACTTAAAGAGAGACAGGGCCATTATTGTTTAAGCCTAAAAATGCTTGCATTTCTTCTCTCTCCCTCTCCAGAAGCTATCTTAGAGGGACCTCATACTGTGATACTAGTCATTCTAAGAACTGCACATGGATTCAACTGTCCTTCAGCAGAGACAATGGAATTCCTTTTTCTTCTTCTTTACTTGACTATTTGGGGCCTGCATACCTGAAGGTAATTTTTCGTTACATCTGTGCTAATCTATCTTGAAAGCTGGTTCAAAAAATAACAGGAGCTAGCACTTTGAGATTTTTAGACCTGGAAAGCTCTTGTGAATTTACAGCTGCCTAGGGCCAAAATATTGGGAAAGCACGGATATTAACAGGGACTCAAAGGATTAATTGCCAGGTGCTATCCAGGCCGCTGCTAATGGGTTGTTGCTGCAACCAGGGCAGGGCACTGAGTCATAATGCATGCTTTTTGCCTGGTTTCTTCACGATTGTTTTTCACTGAACAGAATGCTCTTTAACCCCCTCAAATGGTTCACATTTGTTGTCTTTTGTTTCTACCACGTTGTGCCCTGAGTATCCTTGCTTTTGCTTCCATCTTTCAGTTACAATAGCACAGAGGGGGAAGAAGAGAAAGAGGAGGAAGAAAAGGAGGAGGGGCAGGAGGAGGAGGAGGGGGAGGAGGAGGAGGAAGAAGAAGAAGAAGAAGAAGAAGAAGAACAACAACAACAACAACAACAACAACAACAACAAGAGGCTTGTGCCCTCTACCCCCAGGCCCAAGTGGAGGTACCAGTCAGTTCTTTGTGCTAAGGGATACAGTGCTGGTGGTGGGCATGGCTTAATTTCTGAGAGTCTGTGGTCTAACAGCAATGTGTGTGTGTGTGTGTGTGTGTGTGTGTGTGTGTGTGTGTGTGTGTGTATACACACACACATAGTTACACCAACCAAGGAACCTCCCACCCCTAAACCACACTTAACATGAAGGGTCCAGAAATATAGGAATGAGATAGGAATATAGGAATAAGAAATTATAAGCTTAAGAGACGGGAAACTGGCAGTCATCAGCTTTAAAGGTTAACATCTAACAATGGTTCTCTGCTTACAGCCAGCTCCTCGGTTAACAGCCAGGGGTTAACTTTTAACTCCCTTGCCCCTTATAGCCAACAACTGCCTGGACCAAAGTTAACATTTAATAGTCGTTTCTACATGACTCCTAGCATGCACCCCAGGCCTGATGCTTACTTTTGCTATAAAAATGAGCTTGAAACCCACCTCCTTTGCCACAGACTCAGAATCCAGAACTCTGGCTACAGTCTCAGCTAGCTGATAAGCTTTTGTGCCCCATGGTGATTTTCTTTTCTTCCTTCCTTCCTTTCTTCCTTCCTTTCTTTCTTTCTTTCCTTCTTTCTTTCTTTCTTTCTTTCTTTCTTTCTTTCTTTCTTTCTTTCTTTCTTTCTCTCTCTCTCTCTCTCTCTCTCTCTCTCTCTCTCTCTCTCTCTCTCTCTCTTTCTTTTTTTTGGAATAATGTCTACTTCTGGTTTAATAGACTTTGGTGGTCTGCTCCCCATTATTGTGTGATTCCAGACCCCTATATTTTTACCTTAATTGCATGATTCTATCCTTGTCCTTAAACACAGATTTTAAAATTAAAATTAAAAAA
Source organism: Peromyscus leucopus (assembly GCF_004664715.2). NCBI lineage: Eukaryota > Metazoa > Chordata > Mammalia > Rodentia > Cricetidae > Peromyscus > Peromyscus leucopus. The sequence continues at coordinate 55,175,470 of NC_051083.1, forward strand.
CCCTCCTGATAATTGTCCCAATTTTTGGCAACAAAGATTTAGTACCATTAGCCATCTCTGTTTTACCTAGTAGTCATATTAATAAAATATATTCTTTTTGTCCTTTGTTATTATTTTGCTCCTTAAGATTTTAGTTTTACTATGAGGCAAAAGAAAGAAAAGAAAAGAAAGCTGGGCCATGTTAATAACTTTACACGAGCACATACCTATAACCCAATTTGTTACTAAGTATACTATATAAAAACAAAACAAAAACATAAGCATGTATAGACAGACAATGTATACATACATACTCATATATAACATCTATGTTTATAAAACAAGATTTTGAACATAATTGGTCGTTGAATTTATATTTCCTATAATCCTCATAGTGAAAATGAAGCTTAACATAAAGATATTTAGTAAATATACATACCTATTAATTTATGTAGTTTGGTCTTAAAAATATTTTGTATTTAACAGCTTTACATTAAGTATACTTTGGAAAAAATATCATATGAAGTTTATGTTACTCAATATATAGATAACAATACATATATATGTATATATATTACAACTTAGTGAAATCTTTATCTTGTTATTCTCAAATTAATATTATTTTATACTATTAGCATTCTAAAATTTCATGAAATATTTAATATACTCAAAGGTATCACTTTAATAGGTTTTATGATGTTTAGAGTATTCAGATTTATAAGGTAATATGTATTTATCATACCTTTCAATATGCTATCACAATACTCAAATTTATATATCTGCATGTACATTCTAATAAGGCATGCCAAGAAAAATTAACACAACAAAAATGAATAAAAAAATCCAAATTGAAGTGTCCACAGCCCATTTTAAAAGTTTATTTACACAAACAACAAATGAAAATAATAAAAATCAAACATACAAAAAGTATTATCATAGGCACACATGACACAATTATGTAAAATCTAGGTGCACTTGTTTGGGAGAAAAAGGTAGGAAGTTTATATCTCTGTCACTTTAAGGTATAAGAAAGGCTTGATAGCATGAAAGATCAAAAGGTGAATTTTATCGCATAAACTTAAGATTATTCTCTCTCTCTCCTAGAAGGTAATATAATGGCTAAAGGTATATTTTAAGTTTAAATCACTGTGCTTAAGAAATCTTAAAACAAAAATGCCCCTAACCTATAATTCCAAGAACAGATAACTTCCTGGAATGCTGGGGGCTGGAGGTTTTGTGAGATAGCAAGCCAGGTGTTTTTGCTTCTGTAAACCAGCTTGGTTGCCCAACTGCACAGGATGTGCTTGGTCACACGTAGGCAGGAAGTATGTAGCCTTGTGGATTTTGCCTTTATAAGCCTTTTTTTCCAGATCATTTTGTATTTTAATTAAAGTAGGCTGCCTATTTGTGATTTTTAAAAATTGTATTGTCTAGTTTTTTGTTAAGCTCGCAAAATAAACCAGTTTGGAAGTATTAAGTGTTTCTCTTTGAGGGAAAAGTCAGGTTATATTTAGTTGTATCTCCCCATTTTGTCCCAAATACTTGCAAATTGAAAGGCAGTAATTATCACACATAAAGCCAGCTTGAGTACCAGATGGCAGTTTATCTCCAGATACTTCTCCTTTTTGAGAAGCTTGTTCCCCATTTTTTCCTTTTCCTGAAAAAATTGCCTATTTATGCTAGGTAGAGTGTTTGAGATCAGGATATGTGATACCTTTGGGATCACCTTTATCTGTTTTCACCTTGAGACTGCTTCTCCCACTGGGTCTTTGGGTCATACTGCATGTTTATCCAACCCTGAGGATGCATAAGACACTGTCACCAATTCCTCATCTGAGTCTTCACCAGAGAGCCAATAAGGTTCCTTCTAAGACAGGAATGGGGTATGTTGGTTGGGATTCCCTATGAGGCCATTGCCTGTTATGGGATGTTTCTCCTGGTACCTCTTCTCTTTGGGTCACGGAAACAAGTGTCTTGTCTCTTTGGCATCTTTATGATCAGGTACTGAGGACCTCCTATAATGTACTGTCAGCTCCTGTCCATGAGATTGCCACTTTCCTTTCTTTTAAAATTTCTAACATTTGATGTCAAGCCTGAGTAACAGAAAAATAAGCCAATACGAATTGCCTTGCCGTGGCTTTCTTCTGTTTCTCTCTTCTAGGCTAGCTGAGGTTCTAACAGTCTCTCAGAGCATGGCTTCTAGCCCTTCCTATCTGAGTTCATTCTCCGAGTAGGAGAGCAGTTCCCTCTGGGTTTCTCATGGCCCCACACTTCCTTCCAGCTTCACCTCTAGCAATTTGCTCTTAGCCTTTGGGAACCCTGCCCTTTCAGACTTCTACTCTGAATATTTCGTCTTGGACAAGTTTGCACTGTAGGCCTCTGGGCTTCCCCAGTCCCAGCCCTTCCTACACCAGGCACGCTGTCTCCTCTATCTGCTCTGCTTTTGCGGAGTCTGCCTACATGTACCACGTCTTTAAGTCCTAATGTTGGGTCAGCCTCCGGGCTCTACCCAGATGTACTGGTATTGAAGGATGCTGATCTGTTAGCCCTGGTTCGCATAATCTCAAAGGAAAACAATCCTCAGAGATAGTTGGTTCTTTGTTTCCCTTAAGATTGCTACATTCGTTAAACTTCCCCCCACTCAAAACTGTCTTTCTCTGTCTAAGACCCTCCTAACTAAAAATTCTTTAAAATTCCTCTTAAAGGTATCTGCTCCATTCAAGTCCAGCAACTGTTCTGCGTTGCAGCCACCACCTCCAGGACATGGTTTGGGCTCCTCCCACAAGCCAATTGGGCCTATGGAGCATGGCTGCTTTTGAGAGTTACTCCTAACCCTCTCTAGAATGTTAAAATTGCTACTATTCCTACCACCAGTTACACTGTTTCTGCACAGACCTCTGGGTCATCAAAGGTTGCCTTTTCTACCACAGTGAGTTCCTTTTACCTTTCCAACCCCCCACCCTCAAGATGCACACCACTTCAATGTGCTCAGATCCCTGCAGAACTCTCAGCTGCAAGCTCCAATAATTTGTACTGAAACCAGTGTTATTTCAGGGTTGTTAAAATGTACATGACTGTCATACTTAATAATTTGTTGGCTGGACAGCTTGTTATGTGATCTGTTCAATGTACCCTGTCATTTTATGTTTTTAAAAAAGTGAATTAAATGATAAGACCTACAACTACTTCATAAAATGATTGCACACAGATACTACAATTCCTATTATGTTTAAGGAATACATATATATGCTATATATATATATATATATGTTGTGTATATATATGGACAAATGCAAATGCATAAGTATCTATAAACATATGAGGTGTTTTAAAATTATGTCATAAATTCATCTCACTAACAATGTATTAAGGACAATAATTTAGTTTTGTGATGCAGTACACAGGTTTCTTGCTTATGAATTTTCATTTAAATATAATTATTTTATTCACACAAAGATGTTTCCAGGATTTTAAACATAAACCAAGTAAACACATTAGGTAAAAAAGAGGCATGGTCAGGTGTGGTGCTGCACGCCTTTAATCCTAACACTTGGAAGGCAGAGGTAGGTGGATATCTGAGCTCCAGACCAGTCAGGCCTACATAGTTTGACCCGATCTTAAAGGGAGGTATAATGATATAAATATAAATGCACTTTTGATTGAAAAAGTTTACAAGAAATGCTTTGGGGATGCAGAAGAAACTTGAGGTAATAAAATTGATTTATTAATTTGATTAGTAAATCACAGGTTTTATTAGTCAACTGCTTAGGAAATATTGTTATACAAAGTAGAATTTAGCTAAAGGAGCACTGCCTTCGACATGACTGGAAGATGAGGTTCGTGAGGACAAGGCTTGTTAGAAATGGTAGGAAAGAGTGCTGTACTGTAATTGATGTTCAGGGTTGCTGAGAAACAGTTTCTGCTAATGTTTGTTCACCAAGACTGAAGAAATTGGGCTCCATTTCTATAACACAAGAAGACAGCCCTGACTCACAACCAGCCATTAGACCCATCCCTACGTAAAAGGCCTATTAAAATGCCTCTAATGAGCAGCTAAAGGGGGCAGCACAGGGTCACAACCATCATTAAGTCCTGGTCTGCCATTAGTCCCCGCTGCTCTTATCTGGAAAAGCATAATTTTGCAGGTGGGCAGGATGAACCTGGGTAACAACTATTTGAAACGAACAACATTGGTGCACTTAAAAATTGCTGGCAGATTTTTGCTGTGTAAATCTCCCAAGCGGCCAAACTGGCAGTCTCCTGTCTCTGTTTTAATTGTTCAAAATGTAACCCGGGTCCTGAACCTGAAGGAGATTTGAGGACAAGTGTATGTAAGATGTGTAAGCCTAAGTCTTATATAAGCTGGTAAAATTTTCTGTTCAAAACTGGTGCCCTTTTGTGCCAGACCAGTCACATGCTATTATTAAAGAGGTTTTGCCTTTATTAATCTCTTATTGTGTAGAGTGATTTTCCACTGAAAAGACATATTAATTCCATAACATTTGGATAACAAAGAACTTTATGTGGGCAGCTTATAATGTTATAATCAGAGTTTCTGGGAAATAAAGACAACTGGATGATTTCATTAATTAAAAAAAATCACTCTGTCTAGCAGAAAAGGAAAAATTCACATACTCTTAGATTTCTTAGTTCCTGTGTCTTTACTTATTCCTTCAGAGATTAATGAGGAGTCATTTTTTATCTTCTGTAGTTTCACAGAACAAATGCCTTTTGAGTTCAGCACTGAAATCACAGGGTTAACATGTAAACTCTGGCTGGCTGGCAACCAGATCAATTATTCTCCAAGGTTATTTAGAGGCTCTCTTATCTTACAACTCTAACTGGAATGTACATCCTAAAACTATCAAACTTTGATGAGACTAAAAGAGAAAGAAGATGGAGGGTTTAAAGGAGTCCTTTTAAAATTCCAACAGGATACGAGGTTTACCTCAGACTGACAATGAAGTCCTGACAGCCTAATATATGTAAACTAGTAATCTCCGTTTGTTAAATTATGCCACGTGTGTAACTAATGTTCAAGTCTTTCAATAAGATGATACTAAGTGTATTTGGATATGCTGCTATGCTGTGTCTCATGGTATCAAAAAATAAAATGAGACATTGCCTTCAGTTGGATACCTGCCAGTGACAGCACCATGCATAAACAATCAAACGCTCCCACAGATGGCCCCGATTAAACGAAATGAGTCACGAAGTAAAACCAAAGTCATAAACCTGGGGAAGGGGCTGCCGGTAGGATGGGGAGAAGGCGATTGGAATGGTAGTGAGCTAAAGGAGGCTGGGGAAACAAAATAATCAGAATGCATTATACACACATATAAACTTACTAAAGAACAAAATTAATAAATAAAAGTTAGTTCTCTTTATGGGGAAAGCAATCTGAGGAAATGTGTTAAATAACTTCCTTATCAAGTTATTTAATCTTAGATGGTAAGAGTTTGGGAGATCTGTCAAGCAATTCTATTGGCCATAATGCCACTTGTATGAAGTTATGTATGAATCTACATAACTTGGCTGCTTGTCTGCCCAAAAGTGAGAAAAATATATATGAAATGCAAATCATGAGTGTGATATTGTCTTTAGTGTTAAAAACAACAAAAAAGAAAATAAGATAAAATGTAATTGATGTATAGATGAGGGATGTTAAAAAAGCATGCAAATAAGAGATTATATTTTAGTCTTGAAAGGATTTTGGTATGATAGCTACATTGTAGGAGGTTCAAGTAAGTTGCTCAAGGTTTGTGGAAGATAAAAAACTAAAGATGATATATGACATGCATGTTTAACCACTAGGATTATTAAAACATGTTTGATGAGTCAATGTTAAAATTCATTAAATCAAAATTCAACACTCCAACTAATGCATGATTTTGTGTGCAACAAAGAGATCTTATGAGTATTGATTCCACTCTAAATAATATTTATGAAACTCACATTAATAACAAAAATATATGTTTTGCCATTGGTTAAACTTTTGCCTGCTACCACTGCATTAACAGTAGAAAACATCCTATTTAAAGAATTATTTCTACCTGACACATTCCTACTGAATTGCATAACAGTGATAAAATGTATTTTTCTGATCATCTAAAATTTATTTTTATGAACTGATACTTAAATATATTGTGTCTATAATCTTAAGTCCTTTAGATTGGTGACTAAATACACAGCTACCAATAATAAATTATGAGTTTTTCCACAGTAAACTCCTGAAAAATGAAGGTGACGAAATGATTTTTTTAAGTAAGAGAAGACTCTCTAGTCCAGAGGGAAAGACTATACTCATAAATTTACTAAATTCTGTTTTACTTAAAATATATTTGGAATTTTTGTGGTATGTTATAACTGATAAAGTGGTAATAATCTTGCTTTTATTTTATTTCTCATTCCCATTTCTCTCTCTCTCTCTCTCTCTCTCTCTCTCTCTCTCTCTCTCTCTCTCTCTCTCTCTCTGTGTGTGTGTGTGTGTGTGTGTGTGTGTGTGTGTGTGTGTGTGTGTGCTCACGCATGGTGTGCCATGCCCATAGAAGTGAGAAGAGAGCATTAGATCCCCTGGAGCTAGAGTTGCAGGTGGTTGTGAGCCAGATGTTGGTGCTGGAAATGGAACTCGGGTCCTCTAGAAGAGCAGCAAGTGAGCCACTTCTCCAGGCCCAAATGGTAAAGGGTTTTTTTCTTCTTGTTTTGTTTTCTTTTTATATTTCATCTGGGACAGAATATGACATAGCCCAGGCTGGCCTTGAACTCTCTAAGTAGTCAAGGATGACCTTGAATTTCTGATCATCCAGATTTTACCTTCAAAATCCTGGGATTCTAATCTTGGTTTCACCAAGATTATAGGTAAAGATACTGTGTACTTGCATTAATCATATTTTTTATATGACTATTTACTCATTTATTTAAATTTACCTTATTCAAACAAAGTTTTTATATGTAAAAGCTTCATTCCTACACACACACACACACACACACACACACACACACACACACAGAGGGAGTTGAGGGAGGGAGGAGATAACGAGAGAGCTAGAAGTAGGTTCAATCTATAAACCCTCAAAGCCCACTCCTAATGACATATTCCTCCAACTAGGACATACCTCCCAAAGGTTCCACAATGTTCCCAAGTGCCACCAACTAGGGAGCAATTGTTCAAATAATGAGTCTAAGGTGTTGTTACTGCTAATTTTGGTTGTCAACTTAACTACAACATCTGGAATCAACTGAAGTCCAAGCAGCTGGGCACTGTGAGGGATTTTCTTGATTGGATTATTTTAAGTAGGAAGACCAACCATAAATGTGGATAATTTGAGGTTGGGAAACTCACCTTAAATCTTGGCCATTCCTGGTGGCAGTCCATCCACATACAGTCACAGGAAAAGAAGGAAGCTTTTGCTTTTAACTGCTTGCCCCTACTCTATTTGCTGAGTTCACCCATTCTGTTGGCAAGACATTCCTTAAATGTTATTAGAACCCACTTCTTTGTGATTCCAATGTACATTGAAGACCAGCAGCTTTCTAGGAGCTCCTTGGGAGTCCAGCACCAGATAGGGACAGCTGAGACATCAGTCTTATGGACTGAACAACTTCTGGGTCCTTGTCCTTTCTGTTGGGAGACAACCATTGCTGGACTACTCAAGACCACAGCTTGTAAGCCACTCTAATAAATCCATTTGGAATATACATGACATTCATTTTATCTGTTCTGGTCCTGTAGCGAACCCGTCAGGCTGTGGTAGCAGGAGTGGTTCTAGAGAAACAGAATTGTAAGGATCATTTTTTAAGTATCTGGTCCAAAGTTTGTAATTCATTGACACCTACAGTTACTGAGAATTCTCCTGGTAGTATGGAGAACACTGAGAGCACATGGTTAGAAATATTTGCAGGGGTTACTATGGGGCACAAGGAATTTAGTGACTGCATACAACTTGATACTTTATGGAAAAACAAGGAAAATGATGATGTTGGCTGATTGCTCCTAGAAGCTCTGGATAAACTGACAACAGAAAAGTAGGAGCTCAGTGAATAAATTAACTTGCTCCAAATTCACATATGCAGACTAAATGTTTGTAAGTGTGCCCTTGAATGAAATCTCCCCTCCAGAAATTATAAAATTCAAGTTGTAGAAAATCAAAGCTATACTCTCATTTTAAGATTGACTGGCCTTCACCCTTCATCAAGGAAACTTCTCTTTGCTTCAGACCACTATAGAAAACCACAATCAGCATTCAGTTTATGGTATGGTTTCTGCCATAGCTGGGATTCAGAGGTCCATGAATCAAGTGGTGGAAATGTGAATGGTTCTATTCACTATGACCTCAAATGAACCAGTAGGTAAACTTTTGCTTCCGGTTCCCACAACCTTAAGTTGTGCTGGCCTACAAACTTTGATTCCAGTTGGGGGAGTACTCCTGTGAAAAATCAAACAGGTACTGTGATGTTATTTTGTTTGTGCTCTAACAAATAAAACTTGTCTGGAGATCAGAGTGTGGAGTTAGCCATAGAAGCCAGGCAGTGGTGGCACACACCTTTAATCCCAGCACTTGGGAGGAGGAAACAGGAAGTGATATGGCTGGGTGGAGAGAGGAGGTGGAGACAGGAGCTTGGCCCCCTTTTGGTCTGAGGATTCTGTAGAGGTAAGAAGTGGCAGTGGCTTGCACCTTTGTCTCTCTGATCTTTCAGCATTCACCCCTATATCTGACTCTGGGACTTTATTATTAAGACCAATCAGGATTTGTGCTACAAGGTACTTAAGAAATAAGCCTGTAACTTATTAGATGCCATTACATCTACATGGGCACGTGAGGTGCATTGTTTTCCTGGGGAAGAGCAAGCTTATGAGTGCTGAGGGACCAAGAAGCCCTCCTTGGAGCAAGGATATGGGGAAAGAATGAGAAAGATGGGGTGCAGAAAGAGATATGGACACAAAACATCCAGGTTCTGGGGGCCTTGGAAGCAAAGCTGAAACACTGCACAGAAAAATGAAGAGCAGGAGGCCTGGAAAAGGGTAGGGTGTGGTGATATTTTGTTTGCACTCTAACAAATTAAGTTTTCCTGAAGATCAGAGGACAGAGCCATCCACGAGATTAAACATAGAGACGAAGCAGTGGTGGCACACACCTTTAATCCTAGCACTCCGTCTGGATCTCTGAGAGTTCAAAGTCACCCTGGATTAATCTAAAGAGAAACTGAGTCAGGCAGTGGTGGCACACACCTTTAATCCCAGCACTAGGAAGGTTGAAACAGGAAGTGATATGGCTGGGCAGAGAAAAGAATATAAGGCGGGAGGAGACTGGACTTAGACACCCTTTTGGCTGAGGACTCCGGCATTCAGTCTTAGGAGTCATGGAGACAGGATCTTCCCTTTTTGGCTGAGGAGTTGGCAAGGTGAGAAGTGGCTGTGGCTTGTTTCCTCTGATCTTTGAGCATCTACCCCAGTATCTGCCTCTGGGTTTTTATTCTAAGACCAATTAGGATTCATGCAACATCAGGGAGAGTCAGCTGCAGTTTTGGTGCTCCACATATCTGCTCCCTTGCTTTCTTTGACAGCTCTCTGGTCAAGACTGTAAGGAAAACTAGAGCATTTGATTTTCCTATCTTTGATATAGTACCAGGTTGGGAGAAGTGTATTATTTGGGGTTTGCTAAAGGAACAGAACTGATTGAATGAATGAATATATATATTCAAAGGGGTTTATTAGAATCACTTATAGACTGTGTCCAAGTAATCCAACAATGGATTGGAAAGGACAAAGATACTGCAGTTGTTCATCCATGAGACTGATTTCTCAGCATCCCATTCTAGTGCTGGACTCCCACAGAATTCCTAGAGACATGTTGGGCTTCGGTCTACACTGAAAGCTCAAAGAAGTAGGTTCTAATACCCTCAAAGGAATGCCTCAACAACAGGATACATAGACTTGCAAACAGCTTAAAGCAAAATCTTCTTTTTTCCATGTCCTTTTTGTGGCCTGCCATCAGAAGGTGTGGCCCCGATTTAGGGTAGCTCTTCCTACCTTTAATGATCAAGACTTAGGGTTGATCTTCTCACTTACAATGATCACAGTGCCCGGCTGCCAAAGTTTTTGTTGATTCCAGATGTAGTCAAGGTAACAACCAACACCAGCCATCTCAGAGAGATATTTCTTGATGAAACCATCACTCTGCCCCACTCTCTATAGACTCCTGGCCATCTCATGATGCAAAATACATTTATTCCACCTTCAAAAGTCCCCATAGTCTTTAATAGAAACAATGGTGTCTAAAAATCCAAAATTCAAAGACTCAAAGATATTTCTTAATTGCAATATCCTGTAAAAAAAGATAAATTACATACTTCCAACATGTAATGACACAGAATATTCATGCCCATTTTTTAAAAAGTTGGTATGAAGGTATAGTGCAGTAGACTGGACTAAAGTATGACTGAAACCCATTAGGGCAGTTATCAAATCCTATAACTACATGTCTGGTGTTTGGTCTTCAGTTTCAAAAGACTTGGATGGCTTCAGCTCTCCATAACACACATCTCTATCTCTTGGGCTGGTTTACTTCCTATATGTATCTCTCCTTAGCAGATGTCTCAGGAATCTGGTATTTCCAACATCTGGGGTTCTCTACCTGTGGTACTTTGAATGTAATTGGCTCCTATAAACTCATAGGGAGTGGCCTTATTGGAATAGCTGTGGCCTTGTTGGAACAAGTGTGTCACTTTAGGAGCAGGCTTTGAGGTCTCCTATGCTCAAACTACACCCCAAATTCCTTCTGCTGCCTATGGATCAAGATATTGAACTCGTAGCTTCTTCTCCAGCACCATGTCTGCCCGCATGCCACCATGTGCCACCACAATGACAAGGGATGAAGCCTCTGAACTGTAAGCTGTAAACCAACCCAATTAAATGTTTTCCTTTATAAGAGTTGCCATAGTCACGGTAACTCTTCACAGCAATAGAAACCCTAACTAAGACACTACACAGCTTAGCCCTTCACCTTCACGACTTCACACAGTTGCCACAAAGAATCTTCTTTCAGGACTCTGATGCTGCCGTATGATGCATGCTTCAGTGGCTCTCGGTATCCATAAATGAATACTTCCCAATCTCTTCAATTTCTCACCTTTCTTATCAAAACCTGTATCATGTGTACAGTACTGCCAAGTTCAGGTGCCGGCTTTGGATGGACCTTCATCTCCTTGGACAACAGTTGCTTCAGTTTTTGTATGCAGACTAGAAGCAGGAAAGTCCTTGATCTCTCATAAATTAGAGACTTATCTGGGTATGACCTTAACCCTGAGAACATCTTTTCTGCTGTTTCAGTACAGGAGACTTCCATTCATAGCGTTCTTTAGCGATTACTATTTCATCTTCAGCATAGGACTTACTGCAGTCTTAGGCCTTCTCATGTTATTTTTCTCTCCAAACTGCACATTTTTTCATTTCTTTCTGCCCAACTTGTTGTTTTTTTTTCATTGTAGACCTGCATAAAAGTAATCAGTAATAGCCACTCTCCAAACTCACTATTATACTGTCTTGGAATTTCCTCCACCAAAGTAATTAATCCATTACTTTTTAATTTAGCCTCATACAAGTTCTCCTGACATCGGCACATTTCAGCCAGATTATTTGACAAAATATCACATGAATGGCTTCTATCCCAATTAATAGAGTTCGTGTTCCCTTCTGAAACCTCATGATCCAGGCCCCCACTGTCTTCATTACTCTCAGAATTACTCTCTTTCAGGATACTGATAGAACAACTCAATAGCTCTGCTTATTCAGTGTATTTTCCTTTCTAGTTCAACGTTCCAAAGACTTACATATTCCTCCAAAAAGCAACATGGTCAGGATCTTCACAATGTCTATTTCTGTCTTATTTATTTATTTATTTATTTATTTATTTATTTATTTATTTATTGGATCTTCACGTCTCTTTCTGATTTATCTATTTATTGGCTCTTCACAATGTCTATTTCTGATTCATTTATTTATTTATTGCGGTGACAAAATACTATGACCAAAAGCAACTTAAAGAAGAAAGAGTTTATTTTGGCTTAATTTTCCAGAGGGACGGAGTCCTCGTGGTGGGGAAGAGATGGCATGGCAACAGGAGCTGTAAGGTGGATCATCATGTTTCATCCACAGCAAGGAAGCAGAGAGGGAGAACAGGAAGTGGGAAGAGGCTGTAAACACTCAAACCCACAGTGATGTACTTTCCCTCATCAAGTTTCCTCTCCTGAAAATTTTATAACTTTCCCAAACAGCACCACAAACAATAGAGCAAGAGTTCAAATCCATGACTCTATGGGGGCATATTTCTCAGTCAAACCATCAAACGCTTGTTTCCTTTGCTCCCTCTACTACTTTAGGTCTGATTATTAACAAATTAAATATAATGATCCTATGATATCACATATGGAATGTTATTTCAGATACAGAGGGTAAGACTGAAATCAGAGCAGGTCATGGTAGTTAATGGATGAATTAAATTCAGGGATTTATGCCTTAATGGCTTTGGTAATTTCTCTCCTGTAGAGATCTGTTTTCCTAACATCTCAGTCTCATCTTTATCAGCTTCTTGGTTTGAATCTCTTAGCAGCTTGAGATATGAGACTATACTTGCTACATGCACAAAATATGATGCTTGGCAAATGGAATGCTATAAGCCAAGGCTCCCATAAGAAGTTAAACCAGTGTCAGAACTTCAACAAATTGCACTTGTGATTTTAAAATTCCAATGAGTGATGTCAATGAGTATGAAGACTTAAAATGTTACAAGTACAAAGCTAAGAGTTTCTTGGGGGATCTTAGTCTTTTTAATATTCAATCTATTATCTGTCTTACCTTTGTATGTGACTATATAATCTTTTGAGGAGTTCCAAAACCACATAATCAGATTAAATTTAACAATGTCTGTAAAAACCCCTACTAAATCACATCTTTATTCTCTGATACCTTTCCCACAACTTTCTCTGAGCTGTCTTAAATTTAAAATTTTCTATCTTTCATATAGCCCATGATCATGGGCACTCCCTCCTCTAATGGTGCCTGTTCTATCACTACCCTTTCTGTTTGCTCTTGAGCCTTTCTTCTCAACAAATTAAATTCAAAATTAATTTCAAGGTACTTCATAATTCTCACAACTTATATCTGTGGCTATCCCTCTAATAACTGTTTTGATTCTCATATATGTAGTTCTCTCTCTAGTCTATCTGATTATTCGATTTATATAGATATTTTTTCAACACATTGCATAGTTTCAGATTTATGGTATTCCTTTGATACACCACTGAGCCACAGATCAACATCTGACTGCGAAGTATAAAACAAGAATACGCCATGCTAATCTTACAACAGTCTGAATCCAGCAAGAATAAGCCAAATACTTGAATTTGACATCCATCATCCTTTATGTCTCATCCTCTAGCTTCTTATCTTATAAAAAAATCCTCTATTCACTTTGTATGAACAGAATGGTTGGATTGTTAGATCACAAACCTTTCGCTTACCCCTCTATCTCTCCCAGAAATTAGGCCATGCCCCCCATACTCTGACACTTATAACAAAGGGATGACAGGTGCTTCCTGTGACAAAACACTCAGGCTTTAGGGGTAGACATAGGAAGTACAGCCCCTCCCACTTTCAATTTCAGGAATAATTTATGGTTCTACCTCTACACCCCTTGGAAGATAGGCCAGGCCAGGCTAGATGACAGGTCATGAAGCTTGCCTACCCCTTCTGGAAGCTTGTGAGGCAAACTTTCTTTTTATTCATCCAATTGAAGGCTCTTCCCTCAGGCCCTGTGCATGAGGGCTTTCTGTTCTAAGGAAACTCCTCTTCAGACCTGGAGGCCTGCTCTTCCTTTCAAGGACCTATTCCCCAATAAGGGACTTCTTTTTCACTTATTTATTTTACATCCTGACTGAAGTTTCCTTTCCCTTCTCTCCACCCATCCCTCCCTGTAGCTCTCCTCTTCCCTGCCCTCAATCCTCTGCCTCTGTTTCTGCTCAGAAAGACACAGACCTCCCATGGGTATCAGCAAAGCCTGGCTTATCAAGTTGCAATAAGACTAAGCACCTCCCTTGCATTAAGGCTGGGCAAGGTGAGCCAGAATGAGGAATAGATTCCCAAAAGCCAGCGAAAGCATTAGGGACATCCCCAATCCCTTTGTTATGAGTCCTACAAGTAGACCAAGCTACACAACTGTCACATATGTAGAGGGCCTAGGTCAGTCCCATTCAGGCTCCCTGGTTGTTGGTTCAGACTATGAGTTAGTTGTTTCTGTGGGTTTTCTTGTGATGTCCTTGACCTCTCTGGATCCTACAATCCTTCTTCCCTCTTTTCAGTAGGATTCCCCAAGCTTGGCCTAATGTTTGGCTATGGGTCTCTGCATCTGTTTCCATCAGTCCAATGACAATTGAGCTAGTCGCCAATCTGATCACAGGAGATGGCCAGTTCAGTCTACATATCCCCTATTGCTAGGAGTCTTAGCTGGGGTCATCCTTGTAGATTGCTGGGAGTTTCCCTTGCATCAGGTTTCTCCCTGACCCCAAAATGCCCCCAGTCATCTCTTTCAGTACTCTCCCACTCTATCCACCCTCCAAACTCGATCCCTCCATTTCCCATCCCCACCCTCTCCCAGTCCACCCAGGAGATCTCTTCTATTTCCCCTTCCCTGGGAGATCCATGCCTCCTCCCTGAGCCTTCATTGTTACCTAGCCTCTCTGTGTCTGTGGCTTGTTGCATGATTATCCCTGAAGGATAATCTTATCCAGATCTTTTTCATGAACTTGCTTCTCTGCTCTTTATTTTTTAATTTCTAATATTGTCTATATGTGTTTATGTTTTTATATTGTTTACTTGGCACCAAATTGTTTTATAAGTTAATGTGGATGTAAGTTGAATTACTAAATAAAACCAAATTTCTTCAGTTCATAGTGTGACTGGAATTTTAAGGAAACAAAACAAAACAAAACATCATAACCTCGTTTACAACAATTCCAACAAGTTAAGTAAAGTTGGCCATTTATCCAATATGCCTGAATACTGGATTATGATGAAGGATAGAAAAAGGATATTTTTTCATTGTACCTTAAGAGCAGGTATTTTTGATTAGATGATTATTTTCAGTTTCTTATAGGATAGGTAGCCATGACTGGAAAAAATTTATTTAAATAATATTTTTATTTTACTAACAAAAAAGAAATGGACAATGTTAGAATGACTTCTACTAGAATCCTGGTTCCCTTTATGACTGTTAAAATTAAAATATAAAATCTGGTTGTGCTTAAAAGTCATATGACATTCTGATTTCTACCATATTTGACCTCTTGTTTCTAACATTGATATTTGTATTATTTCATAAGTGGGAAAAGAAAATATTTTTTAAATAAAAGCATGCTATTTTGTTAACTAATTTCTTCCATATTGTGACTTTTAATTTATATTCCTATGCTAAAATAATACTCAATTATTATTAATTATCAATATCAAGATAATAAAACAGATCAGGTTACTCTCTACAAATAAGAGTAATAATGATTTAGATATGAAAGACTAATCTTTCCTCATAATTAGAGCTAGCTACTCCATATGAGGTTCCAAATATAAGAACAAGCTGGACAAAGAAAAACCAAAGTTAAAAGATAGTAGATTATTTTAAATACTACAAATATAAAACAAAAATATTTCATAGAATGCAAATAATTGTGGATGTGGGAGAAACATCTAGTTGATCTATTTCAAAAGCAGCATAATGTTTAACCTGGTTATATTTATTTATTTCCTTCATCTGCTCCTTTTACTTCATTAGGCCAGAAAGCCTTTTTGATTTAGGCATACTACTTCTATTACATGTCATATGTAAAATGCTTTTCAAATGCAGAGAGGAAAAAGAGAAAAAATTACAAGCCAAGTCTGATGATGATGACTAATGGATTTGATATGACCCAGAAGTTTCTTCTTTAATGACCCTCGCAGCTATTCTTGTCTTGAAAAGACTGTTTGCTGTCTACTCAGATTCATGTGAATTAGATCCTAGGAATGAGCATTTCTAGCAAGAAGGGACATTAAATAATACTTAAAATTGATTTTTGGACTCTGCATGGACAATATGATTCTTGGACAACAGGAAGCACTGAGAAGTACAGTTCCCAGAAAGAAGACACACCTGTAATGCACATCCTACAAAGGTTGACTAGATTTTCACTAGATTTTCACTAGATTTTAGTGATTGTGGAGAGATTAGAATATTTCAGGTCCAATGTCTAGTTACAAATTTTCTTAGGCATTGCAAGCCCTTGCATAGCTATTGTCCTCCTCTGTGTATGACCTAATCTCCTTTGTGACCATTAGGTAAATCCAAGGAATGCATGAACAGATCCCTAGCTTCCACCTAACTCAAAGCAAAGAATGTCATTAGACAACATTGGAAGGCTGTAGAGGAAGTTAGCTCCACTTTTCTATAACCCACCTACTCAATATGCCCACTAATGTGTTTGGAAAGCATCTTATTTATGCTGCTCTTTGTTCTGTTACTATAAAAAATATTACAAAATTATCATGTTGGAACATAGTATTTGGGGTAACCTAAATCTGTATTCCTAGGCCATGATCACTCATAGTTGGCTCCAGAATAAAGTATCTATTATTCCCTTTGAGGTAGGAGCTGTGTATTACATGCTGGGCAGTTATACAAAGGTATAACCCAGAGAGTGTTTAGTAAGAGGATAGTAAAGGTATATAAAATTTTACTTAGATGTGGAGAATAAGTTCAAGAGATTATATACAGCATTGTGACTCTAATACTAACATTGTATTATAGGAAGCTGAAGAGAAGAAAGGTCACCTGGTATGACTAAGGCCCTGGGTTTGATCCTCAGCAAATGATGGGTCTGGGTAGAGGATTGAGGATCAATCTTCTAAGTCTTTTCACTGCAAAAAATGAGCATGTGTGGTGACAAATATGCTAATGAGGTTGATTTAGACAATCTACAATGTGTGCTTCAAAACTATGTAGCTGGAAACATGCACATTTTGAGAATAAATTAGAAGAAAAAAACCGAGGTGCTGCAAAAATAAGAGTTCATTGAAGTTTCTAGGGAAGAAAGAGCCAGTGCATGTTGTTATTCCAAATTTGTTGTTGTGCTCTGTGTCCTAGTAACATGCCTTCCCTGAGCTAGCTAGTTTGAGGTTAATATCTTACACAGTACCTCACCAAAACCTTTCATTTTGAAAATTCCAACCTGAAACTACCAGAGTGACCTCTATATACTTTCAAATTAGATGAGAGTGCTTCAATTTTCTCTAATGGATGTTCTGTCCTTTTTCCTGTGGACAATTATCCTGTAGCAGGAAATAAAAATAAAAGATAATGTTTTTCATTAGCTAGGAAAGCTATTTTGTGAAAGTTGAGAGTGCAGAAATTAGTCCTCTCTCAACAATATTTTACAAAAATGTTCTCTGGTCATGTCTACTTCCATTTTACCTTCTTTGTTGGTTATGAACTTGTACTATTTTTATTCTGTCATGAAGTGAAGTTTTTAATTCAATGCTCTATATTCAGTAGGTGCCTAGCAAATGAATATTGACATATTGAGCAATACTACTCAAAAATGAACCATCATGTAAGTGTGGTTGTGGAGCTACAAGAGAAGAAAATAATACAACATAAGTCCATGTAGGAAAATACACATAGTAATTGTGTTTATTCTGTATACTCACAATGCTCTATATTTATAAGACACAGATATTAGTGTACTTTTTACAAATCCAAAAATCTTGTGCATTCTCTCACCAGGTATGTAGAATCTTATCTTCTGCTGTTTGAGAAACATGCTTAGAGAAATCATCTCCCTGATCACAATAGATGCTTAAAGATTGGACTAAAATTTTGAAATTTTAAACTAAAGAAACTTTGGGCAAAAATCCTCTAACTCATACTTTCAATCCATGTGCTCAGATAATACTAAAACCTTTAGGAAGAACCAGGCCAAGAAATGTTGCTTTACATTTATTTCAAATCTTTAATATTAAAAAACAATTTCCCTTCATTCAACCTCTGGAGGCAATGGACAATCATTCATGTATTTGAAGATCATTTTCAGAAGTCCCATAGTTTCCTCTTCTATGTGTTAAATAATTCTTATCTTTTAAAGAATATTGAAAAGCAAATCTCAGACTTCAAATGTTTCCTTCTGATGAGCAGTCTCTTTGGTGCATCTTGTTTAACTACTGGTGTATGTGCTGTCTCGGTATCTGAAACAAATAGGATGTGAACATAATAAGCATGTTCCAGGGACATCCCTTCAATGTTAACTTTCTAATAACACAAATCTCTATTTAAAATGTAAGAAAATGCAGGTTTAAAGAGAACCATGGTGGTAAGGTTAATAAAGGGAAGATTAAGATTAAATCCTAAATTCTGGTCAAACCCCAAGAATCATACCATTTTCTGATGGTATGTATGGTCTAATGACTGATAAGGGAAAGTCTTTCTGTATGCTGTCAATATATGTTGCTTTGATTGGTTGATAAATAAAATGCTGATTGGCCAGTAGCCAGGCAGAAAGTATAGGTGGGGCAAGCAGAGAGGAGAATTCTGGGAAGAGAAAGGCTTAGTCAGGAGATGCCAGCCCACTGTCTAAAGAGAGAGCAACAGAAGAGTTAAAGGGTTTGTTTAATTTTTATTCATTTTACATACCAACCACAGATCCGCCTCTCATCCCTCTTCCTGCCCCCTCCCACCTTCCTCCCCCTCGTCCCCTCCTCCAACAGAGTAAGTTCTCCTATGGGGGGACAGCTAAGCATGCTACATTCAGCTGAGGCAGGACCAAGCCCCTCCCTGATTTATCAAGGGTGAGCAAGGTGTCTGACCATAGGTAATGGGATCCAGAAAGCTGGCTCATGCACCAGGTATAAATCCTGGTCCCACTGCTAAGGGCCCCTCAAACAGACCAAGCTACACAACTACCCGCGCCCCCATATGCAGAGGGTCTAGTCAGGACCCAGGCAGGTTCCACAGCTGTCAGTCTAAAGTTCGTGAGTTCCTACAAGCTTGGTTCAGTTGTCTCTGTAGATTTCCCCATCATGATCTTGACCCCTCACCCCTTGCTCATATAATCCCTCTTCTCTCTTCAACTGGATTCCCAGAGCTCGGCCTGGTGCTTGGTTGTGGATCTCTACATCTGCTTTCATCAGCTATTGGATGAAGGCTCTATGATGACAGTTAGTGTATTCACCAATCTAATTACCAGGGTAGGCCAGTTCAGGTACCCTCTCCACTGTTGCTAGTAGTCTAAGCTGGGGCTGTCCTTGTGGATTCCTGAGAATTCTGCTAGCACCAGGTTTCTTCTTATCCCCATAATGTCTCCCTCTATCAAGATACCTCTTTCATTGCTTTCCCACTCCGTCCCTCCCCCAGCTCAACTATCCTGTTCCCTCATGTTCTTATGGCCCATCCGCACCCCTATATGCCCCCCATCCTCAGTTTACTCATGTGGATCTCCTCTGTTTTCCCTTCCCAAGGTGATCCATACATCCCTCTTAGGGTCCTCCTTGTTTCCTAGCTACTCTGGAGCTATGGGCTGTAGTCTGATTATCCTTTGCTTTACATGTAGTATCTACTTATGAGTGAGTGCATACCATGTTTGTCTTTATGAGTCTGGGTTACCTCACTCAGGATGGTATTTTCTAGTTTCATCCATTTGCCTGCAAATTTGATGTCATTGCTTTTTACAGCTGAGTAATATTTCATTGTGTATATGTATCACATTTCCTTATGCATTCTTTGGTTGAGGGGCATCTAGGTTGTTTCCAGGTTTTAGCTATTATAAATAATGCTGCTATGAACATAGCTGAGCAAGTGTCTTTGTGGTATGATTGAGCATCCCTTGGGTATATGCCCAAGAGTGATAACATGGGGTCTTAAGGTTGATTGATTCCCAATTTTCTGAGAAGTCACCATACTGATTTCCAAAGTGGCTGTACAAGTTGGAATTTCTTAAGTTCATAAAGATGATGAGTGGCAGATGTTCAAATGCATATCTGTCTTCCCCCCAAATTCAGGCCTATGTATCATATAGGGTACAAAGCTCCTTCAAGTTAATGATCTGGTCTAGGCTCACAGAACAACCACTGAAAAGTGCTTCCTTTGAGTCTCATTTCAAATCTGTCTTGCAGAAGGGAAGAAACAGACACTTCAAAGTAGAAAGCCAAGGTAGGAAGGTGAAAATGACTAAGTTGACAATATACTCTTTCCCAGCCTGAGGATTCTGAAAGGATTTGGCTTCTATATCCAGCACAGCATCATGCTGTCTCATCTTTAACCCTAAGTCTAACCACATCTCTCCTTTCACCATCACCTGGAGTTGGAACTTTCTTTGGGCCGACAACCAGCTCCCAAATAAAGACACAGAGACTTATTATTAATTATGAAAGCTCACCCTTAGCTTAGGCTTGCTCTACTAGCTCTTTTAACTTAATTTAACCTGTTTCTATTTATCCAAGTTTTGCCTCAGAGATTTTTACTTTTCTTTCATTCTGTATGTCCTACTTTTTGGCTTCCTCCATGTCTGTCTGTCTGTCTGTTCCCTGTCATCTCCTCTTTCTTTCTCCCCTTTTAGAGCCTAAATTCCTCCTCCCACTTACTCCATGCCCCCTTCGCTATTGGCCATTCAGCTTTTTATTAGACCAATCAGGTGTCTTAGGCAGGTGAGATGAAACAGTAACATCTTTACATATTAAATAAATGAAACACATATTTACATAGTTAAACAAATGCATCACATCTTTGCATAGTGAAAAAATATTCTGTAACAATCACCATCTCCTTTGCTAACTTATGTTAATCTAGGTTGAGCACTGGAAGTAGCATCAGTCACAGATTTCTCAAAATATTCTGTGCCAGACATATTTTAAGTCCATAGACATTTTGTTCTTTTTCTTTGTGAGTAAAGCCTGAGGAGCATAGCAGAAATCTGAACTGGGGCAAATCTGCATGAGTTCATGGTTTTTTTTTTTAAAGACTCATTTTATTTTAAAAATTCCCTGTGTATATTTATGTTTATTGGGGGATATGTGAATGTGAGCACTGGTGACTGTGGAGGCCAAAAGAATGTGTTGGATCACCATGTGGATGCTGGAAACTAAACATGTGTCTTCCTTTTCAAGAATAGTAAGTAAGCATTCTTAACTGCTGAGTCATCTCTCCAGGCCAGAGTTCATGTTCTTAACCACAAGAATGTACTGTATTTCTAGGTGTTGGGTTAGAAGACAGCAGCAAAGCAAGATAGAAAAGGCCTAAATTGATACTAAAGCTGACAAGAGAAACAATGTAGCTTCTATCTAGAAAGTGTTTTTGAATTTATGTAGCTCTTTCCAGATGTATGAATGCAGACTTTTCTCAAAAGCAGTGTGTGAGAAAGGCAGACTGATATACTTAACCTCACTTTTTTCAAGGAAACAGTCCAGAACACAGGTCAAATGGCTAGGTTCTGGAGTTTGACTTAGATGTGAATCCCAACTCCATTCTTTCTTAGCTATGTTTCACTGAGCAAATTTTTTAGGTGTCAACCAGTGTAGTAACATAAGTACTGTTTCACACAAAGGAAGCTGTGAATCAATGTTGGTTATTATTAGTTGAAGGAACTAAGACACTGTGAAAGGAAAGATCTATGTATTCAGAAAATCATGAGCACAGCAGGATCTATAGCTCTTGTCTTTTTCTCCAGTACAGTATTCTAGAGTGCCTTACCTGAAACTGGCTTTCAAAAAGTATTTTTGTATTTTGACAGATAAGACATAAGCTTGGTTATAAGAATTCCGCATGACACCAGATCAGAATATTCATTTTGTCTGTCACACCAATATTCTGTGTGATGGTTAGCCTTAGTTATCAGACTGAGTAAAAATCACCTAGGAGACACATCATTGGGAATGTCTGAGAAGACATTTTCAGTGAGAATTAACTGAAGGGAAGACCCATATTCAGAAAGGTCAGTCTTCCTAATGAGGTCCAAAGAAAGCAATGTGTACCTGACTATCTTCACTTTTATTTTATGACTGTGTCTATTGTTGCTGTTAAAACAGACTCTGCTTTTTTGCTGTCCTTTTCTTTTTGCTTCTCTTTCTCCCCTTTTATGGCCTTTCAATATGAACTGAATGTCAGCAAGGAACTCCAGAACTTCAGCACAAGATTGGGACTGCTAAGGCATCCTGCTTCCAGACCTGACCATGTCTACTGAATTCTTCACCTCTTTAGTGTGCCAGCAACCATTGGAAACTACCAAGCCCCTATCATGTAAATCGATCTATCCATGTATGTATGTGTATGTAGGTATGTATGCATGTGCCTATCACCAATTTCTGCACACATACACACAATCTATTGATTCTGTTTCTCTAGAGAACCTTGCCTAATATGCCTGACACCAGACAACTGGAATTCAGCACCTGGGATAAGGCTGGCAGGTAACAGGTCTGCTGGATAAAAATATCTGTCATCAAAGTGTAACCAATGGACTCTAGGGAGAGAGACAAAGCTGTATAATGTTTGCATTTAAGAAACGGAGTTTTAGCAGAGATATGAACTCCAAAGTGTGATAAATAATGTCCTAAAGGGATATACAAGAACTCTGGACATGCCTTGGAAGGATACAGAGGTCCTATCTATTAATTTGTTTATCTTACCATTGATTAGAAACAAAGAGGAAAGGAAAAACAAAATTCCTTCAACAAAAATAAAGCCCTAGGAGTGAGATAACAGCCAAAGCTCAAGACCTGCTTTCAAATTCAGTGTTTTAATTTATATCTTCAACATGTCTAAATGGGAATTATCCCTTTCTCTTTAAAAAGTGATAGAGACAAAAAGTTATGTATTGGTTTTTCCAAAGAAACTAAAGCCATCTTTTTTTAAAAAAAAAAAAAAAAAAAACTTTAATTTTAATTTAAAATTCACTGAGAATTTCACAACGTGTTTTGATCAAATTCACCCTGCCTCTACCACCACTGTGACTCCTCCTGTGCCCTAGCCTCCCTCCTTCCAACTCCATGTCCTCTTTTTGTTTTGGTTTTTTAGCTCATTGAGTCCACTTAGTGCTTCCATTATGTGTATGGATATAGACCCATGCCCTGAATCCGGAAGGGACTATTGGGTTCTGTATCCATGAAGAAAACTGCTTCACTCTCTCCTAGTATCCATCAACTGACAATAGCTTCTCAGTAAGAGTGGGGGGATGTGAACTCCTCCCTCATCTGTGCTGGTATTTTGACTGCCTTGATCTTGTGATGGTAATCCCAGATGCTGTGAGTTCATGAGTGCAAAGAGCCTGTCACACCTGGAAACACTGTTTCCTCTGCAACTTTTTGTTCTTACAGTCTTTGTGTCTCCTCTTCCATGATGATCCTTGAACCTTGGATGGGGAAGGGTAAAATATAGATGTCCCACTTAAGGCTGAGCACTCTTCGTCTCTTATTTTCTGAATGTTGAACAGTTGTGGGTCTCTGTATTAATTGTCATCTACTGAAAAATGAAGCTTCTCTGATGAGGGCTTGGAAATGCATGGCTTTATGATATAAAGACAGCAATTCAATGGGAAGCTTAATACTACGTCCATTTAGCAGAAGAGTAATTTTAAGTTTCTTCTCTAGGACCTATTACCTATCAAGATACAGGTTCTTGTACCAGGCAGGAGTTCTGTCTTGTGGAGCAAGCCTTAAATCTAATCAAAAAGTAGTTACAAACTCTTTTTATAAAAAACTTTTTATAGTTTTTGAGACTTTCATATGATGGGTTTTGATTATATTTACCCCCTCCCCAACTTTTCCTCAGTCTACCCCCACTACCCTATCCCCTCATCCTTTATGTTTTTTCCCCAACAAGACCAATTTATCGAATGTGTGGCCTCCCACTGGAGTATGGTTAACTTATTAGGGGCTACACTCTTAGACAAAATTGACTTTCCCTCTTCTAACAGGCAACAATTGCCAATGGCACTATACATAGGGGTGGAATTTCATGCCCAACTTCATGCGTGGATTTTAACTGGCTTGGAGTGGCATAATGTCTTGTGCATGCTGTCACAATTGCTGTGAGCTGAATTCCCATGTGTGACTGCTTCCTTGTGGTCATCCACTGCTTCTAGGTCTTATACTCTTTCTGCCCCATCTTTCACAATGATTCACTGAGCCTTGGGAAGAGGGCTGCAGCACATATGTTCCATTTAGGGCTGAGCATTCTGCAACTTCTTGTTTTCTGTAGCTTTTCCAAATGTGGGTCTCTGTATATCACAACCTATTACAAGTAGAAGATTCTCTGATGAAGGTTGACAGATGCATTAACCTATGGGTGTAATGACAAGTCATTAAGAGTCAGCTTAATACTATGTCCATTTAGCAAAATAATAGTAGTAATTTATCCTCTGTAACATATCTTGCTGTAGGTTCTTTGTCCAATAAAGGTTTTGGGTATGGGACATGGATTATAGAAAAGGTAAAAGAAAAAATAGATAAAAATCCAGTAGGAGAGAAAGAAGTAGCCAAAAATAAAAGACCAGTGAAAGACTAGCCAGAAGAATGTAAGACCAAGAGAAAGGAAAGAGTATGTAGAGTGGTACTTAAATCCAACCAAAAAATAGTTGGTTATTACCGTGCCACTGTTGTACCAAAGGGAATGTCTTGCCAGATCAGTCACTACTATAGCTGGTAGGGTTCACAGCTGGGTATTATTGGTGATAACTTTTCTCCAGGTAATGTGCATTACACCTTCCAGAATTTTGAGGTAGCCAGTAGGGATGAAGCTTCCAGGTCAGTACCAGATTGATTTGTCTTTCTATGACTTAAATATGTAGGATCATCAGAAAAGAGCCTTAACATCAAGTCCTGGAGGGCAACAGAGAACACTGGCAGTAACCTGTATTGTTGGGATATTTATGGGACCCCATTAGTCAACAACTCCAAAAGAAGTAATCAACTCATGGCTCTGATCTTTTTATTTGTTAGTCTGTGTTGCCTAGTAGTAGTATCGTTGCCCCATTATAACATAGCTCCATTTAGGGCTATAGAACTAAACAGATAATTCTCAACAGAGGAAGCTCAAATGGCTGAAAGACATTTAAGGAATTGCCCAACATCCCTAATCATCAGGGAAAATCAAATCAAAACGACTCTGAGATACCACCTTACACCCATCAGAATGGCTAAGATCAAAAACACTGAAGACAGCTTATACTGGAGAGGATGTAGAGCAAGGGGTACTCTCCTCCACTGCTGGTGGGAATGCAAGCTTGTACAACTACTTTGGAAATCAATATGGCACTTTCTTAGAAAATTGGGAATCAATCTCCCCCAAGACCCAGCTATACCACTCTTGGGCATGTACCCAAGGAATGCTCAATCATACCACAAGAGCACTTGCTCAGCTATGTTCATATCAGCATTGTTTGTAATAGCCAAAACCTGGAAACAACCTAGATGCCCTTCAACTGAGGAATGGATAAATAAAATGTCGTACATATACACAATGGAGTACTACTCAGCAGAGAAAAACAATGACATCATGAGGTTTGTAGGCAAATGGATGGATCTAGAAAAAATCATCCTGAGTGAGGTAACTCAGACTCAGAAAGACAAACATGGTATGTACTCACTCATAGGAGGATACTAGATGTAAAACAAAGATGACTAGACTGCTGCTCACAACTCCAGGGAGGCTACCTAGAAAACAGGACCCTAAGAAAGACACAGGGATCACCCAATGACAGAGAAATGGATGAGATCTACATGAGCAACCTGGACGTGAGTGGGGGTGATGAAGGGCAAGGGTCGAGGGAAAGAGAGCTTAGGGGAGTGGGAGATCCCAGCTGGATCAAGAACAGAGAGGGAGAACAAGGAATAAAAGACCATGATAAATGAAGACCACATGGCAATAGGAAGAAGTAAAGTGCTAGAGAGGTCCCCAGAAATCCACAAAGATACCGCCACAATAGACTACTGGCAATGGTCGAGAGGAAGCCCGAACTGACCTACTCTGGTGATAGGATGGCCAAACACCCTAACTGTTGTGCTAGAAATCTCATCCAATGACTGAGGGAACCGGATGCAGAGATACATGGCCAGGCTCCAGGTGGAGCTCCAGGAGTCCAATTGGTGAGAAAGAGGAGGGATTGTTATGAACGAGAATTGTTGAGACCAAGATTGGAAAAAGCACAGGGACAAATAGCCAAACAAATGGAAACACATGAACTATGAACCAATAGCTGAGGAGCCCCCAACTGGATCAGGCCCTCTGGATAAGAGAGGCAGTTGGTTAGCTTGAACATTTGGGAGGCACCCAGGCAGTGGGACCAGGACCTGTCCTTAGTCTATGAGCTGGCTGTTTGGAACCTGGGGCTTATGCAGGGACACTTTGTTCAGCTTTGGTGTAGGGAGGAGGGGACTGGACCTGCCTGGACTGAACCTAAGAGGTTGAGCTGAATCCCTAAGGGGAGTCTTTGCCCTGGAGGAGATGGGAATGGGGGGTGGCCTGGGGGGTGTGGGAGGGGGGAGGACAGGGGAATCTGTGGCTGATATGTAAAATTAAATTAAATTATAAAATAAAAAAAGAATTTGACTAGACACTGATATTTTAGGCATGGAAGGAATTCTATTGTTTGTGCTCTGTGATGTTTGTGATTACATGTATTTGTTCCCAACACCTTATGGGTGGAGTTTTATTGTCTGTGGTCTGTGATGTTTATGATGAAAAGCCAGCAATAACTTCATCATTGTTTTCTTGATAAAAAAGATAGCTCTATTAAAATTAAATCTGTGTATATACATACATACATACATACATACATATATGTATATGTATGTATATTTGGGTGGCATTGATCCAAAATAGGTTTTGTAATTTTCTAATCATGTCAAGGTAGATGGTCTGTCCAAGGCAACTTTAGTGTAATCTGATAAGGCTGTACTTTATTAATGATTTTGAATATCAAAATGGGTTTTAGCCTTGTCAATTATAATAAATAACACTCTAAAACCAAAGCTGTATTTTAGACAGTCTGAGAAGAGCACTGAGCATGGTAAACTACTATCAAGTGTGAACTTATACTCAGGATGACAAGATTTGACAACTATATATTATGCTTATTTAACATAAAGAAATGCATGTTAATACCCAACCTGCTTCAGAAAGGAAACATAAAAATGATAATTGTGACTTACTGGTTAGTAGCAGTATCTTTTTGGTCATTCCATAGAAATCACTTCTTAGAAGCAAAGCCCAAGAAGAAACTGTAATTTGTGCCCCTACTAGAGAGGTAGAGAGGTTTGGCTACCTCTTCTTTTATCCTGGACCCAATAGTCTAATTCTTTCACCTCCTTTTAACCCATTTGTATTGGCTTAAATTAATATCTCTGCTAAATTAAGGAGCACTGGTTCAATAATTTACTAGTTATATGATGTTGAACAAGTTATTAAAACATTTGTCATTTTTAGCTATGAAATGAAGATACAGGTAAAACTAGTTGGCACATAATATGAGGGTTCAATAACAAGAAATTGAGTGAAAGGAGGTCATAACTGCTTATTAGTAGGAAATGTGTCTCAATATGGAAATATTCAGATCAGAAAGTGTTTGCTTTTCTAGATATTTGTGAGATGGAAAAGGATTGATTCCTTAAATGTTTTGCTTGCACCAAGCAGCACCGGCAACCTTGATGCAGGATATTATATAAGTCTCAAAAAAAAAAAAAAAAAAAAAAAAAAAAACGAAGCAAATCTGCTCTGCTGTAAGAAATTGCTAGGACATCAAGACTGCTGCAAAAGCATGATTTCAAATCCGTACTTGCTTTCTGTTTAGCCCTGGACCCCAGCAATTCCGGAGCTTTAATTTTCTGCTCCATGCCTACCACCCTCATAATATTTGGAGCCCACCATTTTACTCCTAGTTCTGCCTCCCCCAGATTAAAACAACATACATTTCCCTAAATTACCTTTCTTCCACTGACAGATGACAAGTGTAGGATGTTATAACAATGGATTCTCCAGGCAAGGCTTCAAAAGAAATCAGAGGATTAAAGATGATCTATACAGTGTCAGAATATTTTAATTTAATAAAATGTATAAAAACGAAGTGTTATGCTTTAGACATAATAATTTTCTGATGTGGATCTTCACTGCTGTATTTATCTTCTGGTCATGTAATGAGAGGATTTGTGTTGCCCTTTAACTGACAGTTTAATAAATGCCAACTGTACTCCCTCTTCCATGAGGCCAATGTGTGGGCTGAATTTTCAGCAGGATCATCTTTCAGCAGACTGGAGCAAAAAGCAGCCTAGCATAAGCAGGAACAGCAGCTCTTGAAAGGCTGTTCAGAATCCTAGCACTCTAAAACCTCAGATGGACACTGTGGAGAGGAGTTGGGGGGGTGCAGCATAATGAGATACTTGGGAAAACATTCAGAATAAATCCCCATAGATTACAGAAATAGTGCAAGAAAAAATAGAGAAACATCCAGTAGGGGAGAAAGAAAGAGCCAGAAAATAAGTATGAGGAAAAAGACCAGAGAGAGACTACCCAGAAGAATATAAGAACAAGAGAAAGGAAAGAACAGGTTAGAGAAAAACAAAAAGGTGCAAATAGTATTAGGCACTTGAAGACAGGGGGAATGAGAACCAAAGAACAAAGAGAGTCAAACGTCTTGTTGGGGAAGGGACAAATTTACCAGAACCCTAACTAGTCTGTTTCTTACCTGGCATTAAGTCATTTTTGCTAGCTTCAAAATGGGATTACACTTGACACCTGTCAAGGCTATTGCCTTGACAAGCAAGTATAGAACATAACTTGTGATATTCGTGGCACACCTTAAACTGTAATAACTAGGGCAAGTTGAGGAGGGAGTTAAAGGTAAGTGAGGCAGAAAGAAGCTTAGAAAGTCTGGAACTTTTTGTCATGAAGACAGAGACAGAAAAATGCTCACTTGCACATTTTGAAATTAATTTTTGTTTTGGGATTCATTCCCTTCCTATATGCTCTTCTAGAAAATGGAGGTGGCTACATTTTTGGTACACCTATGTGTACATTCAATTTTTTTCCTCCTACCCTAAAGAGCCAATCTCCCCTGAGGCCATCCTAAATGGTATCTAGGGAGATTAGAACCTCATCCTTCTTAAATTCTATGGATCCAGTCATGCCTTCACATGGAAAGCCTTACTCCCACTCTTTTGTGTGCCATCTCTAAACTGCAGGATTTTTCCTAATGAAATTGCTGTTGCCAAGCTAGGAACTGAGGAATATATTTCTACCTAGCACCAGGGCAACAGTGTGGGATTCTGTTCCAATTTGAACAATAGTGTATAAAGAGGCTAATTTTCTCTAGGTAAAGATTCCTATAAAGGAAAGTGTGTGTGTGTGTGTGTGTGTGTGTGTGTGTGTGTGTGTGTGTGTGTGTGTGAATGCTTGTCATCAAATTATTTTCTGTCACATTAATTTGCCAGCATTGTTCTGGTGAAAATGTAATTGTTTAAATTAGTTTAACCTGAATAATTTCAAATTATATATTACTTTTATAAACTGAGATGATTAACATTTCTAATGTTTGTCTAAGTATAGGTGTTACCTAATTAAAAGAAAACACAATTTAGGGTCAGTGAATGCCCCCCACAATTCTTCCTGTCCCCTGCTTCTGAATGCTCTGTTCTTTAATTTGCCCATAATAAAAGTGGGCTACTTCCTGTTGTGTCCTCATAGGGGCTCTGAATTTCTAAGACGTAACCATTTGTCCTTTGACTCTCAGTAGCCTAAGAAATTAACAAGAATCGGGCTTGACAAAGTACTATTCCTGAGTTAAACCATTTTCCTTCTCAATTAAACCCAGTAGATCCAACAACCAGACAGACAGTGAATTTATTCTATTGCTGAGAACTAAGAAGGCCCCAAGGAAGACTGATGCACGCAGCCTCAGTGGCCCCAGCACTTTGCCAGTTGTTTGTTAGTGCATTGCTTCCTCCAACTGCCCGGACAGCACTAGGCAGCAGATAGCATTACCGTCATGAGACAAAAAGGAAACCAAGGCTTGAAGAAGTTCAGTGACTTGCCCATTGTCATAAGTACCAGGGCCTAGATTTGGAGACAGGGCTGCTCAGTTGCAAAGACCATGTTTTTATCCCTATGATTTATTCATTCCCAAGGTTAGCAAACTCACTTACCAGCCGAGGCAAACTGCTATGATTCAGACTTGATTTCTCTAAAGATTGATGCCAGGATAAACTTCTTCTTCTGTGCCACCTGTGGCAATACTCTGCTCTGATTTTATGCCTATTGCTCTGCCCAATACTTACCTGTCTGTATGTACTGTTGCTTTCAATTTCTTTGTTCTAAGGCTTTATGTTCTGCTTGGGCAATGCTATTGAATCTTATGTTTTTATGCTCCCCGAGCATCTGGATGTGGTATGCTCTCAAGATTCTATTTTTATATTCTACTCTTTCCCCAAAGATCTAGAATCAAACTGTTAGAGCCTCCTGGGACTCTGCACACAGATACGATATGGTCACCTCAAACTCACTATGTCAAAAAAAAAAATCACCCTCAATTCCACTCATAATCATCCCCAAGCTTATTCCTATCCCCATCATGATTATTCTTCTGTTAATCATATGCCAACAAAGCTATTGTGTTAGCTGCAGAAATGAATGTTTGATGATTTTTATTGAGGCATTTGTCTTTTCCATTGTGTTAAAATCTATGTAAAATAATTTTACCATTTTAATCATTTTAAGTACTAATTATATTCATGATATTATCCAATCATTACCATTGTCTGATTCCAGAACACTTTTATCATCCTAAACAGACATACTGCCCCCATTAATTAGTAACTTCTTATTACCACACCCTGCTGGAGGTCTACTCTTATTTCTTTCCATATGAATTTATCTTTTAAAAGAACCTAATATAAGTGGAATAATACACTGTGTTTTCTACTATGTCTGGCTTATTATACTGAGCAAAACATTTTCTTTCTTTTTCTTTTCTCTTTGAATTTTAACAAAAGCTTTATCTAACCTCCCTGACAAAGATCAAGTTCTTTCTTTTTTAAAATTAATATTTTATTGAAAAGAGATTCTTCTCACATACAATACATCCTGACCACAGTTCCCCTCCCTCCATTCATCCTAGCTCCACCTCACCTCCCCTCTCTCCCAGACCCACTTCCCCTACAGAACAAAGCAAGATATAATAAAACAAGGCAAAATCCCTCATACCAAGACACAAGGCAATCTAGTAAGAAGAAAAGAATCTCAAGAGCAGGCAAAAAGAGTCAGACACACATCCATTCCCACTTTTAGGAGTCCACAAAAACACCAAACTAACAACCATAATATATATGCAGAGGATCTGGTGCAGACCCTTGCAGGCACCATACTTGCTTCTTTAGTCTTGGTGAGCCCATATGGGCCCTGCTTAGTGGATTTGGTGGGCCATGTCCTCCTGGTGTCCTCCATCCCCTCTTACTCCTACATTCTTTCCTCCCTGTCTTCCATGGAGAAAGGAGAGACCTAATGGAGACCTTTTGTAGAATATTAGTTTAGTTTAGTTTAGTTTTTTGAGACAGGGTTTCTCTGTGCAGCTTTGCGCCTTTCCTGGAACTCACTCTGTAGACCAGGCTGGCCTCGAACTCACAGAGATCAGCCTGCCTCTGCCTTCTGAGTGCTGGGATTAAAGGCGTGTGCCACTACTGCCTGGCTAGAATATTATTTTAATGTGTGTTACTTTTGTTTATGTTGCATTTGTCTAACTCTGTGAAGCTGTGTTACTGTTCCTGTCTAAAACACCTGACGGTCTAATAAAAAAGTGAACGTCCAATAGCAAGGCAGGAAAAAGGCTAGGCAGGGCTGACAGGCAGGAGAAATCTGGGAAAAGAAAGAGGAAGTAGCCAGAGAAGGAGGAGGACTCCAGGGGCCAGCCACCCAGCTACACAGCAAGCCACAGAGTAAAAGTAAGATTTACAGAAGTAAGAGAATGGGAAAAGCCCAGAGGCAAACGGTAGACAGGATAATTTTAAGTTAAGGAAAGCTGACAAGAAACAAGCCAAGCTAAGGCTGAGTATTTATAATTAAGAATAAGCCTCCATATGTGATTAATTTGGGAGCTGGGTGGCAGGCCCCCCAAAAGAGAAAAACCAAACAACAACAGAGACCTCCAATTTAGTTTCCCTCTCTCTGTATAATGTCTGCTGTGGGTCTCTGCACTTGGTTCCATCTGCTCTCTGGTGACAACTGGACAAAGCACAGACATGAGTATAGCAGAATATCATTAGGAATCATTTCATCTGGTTTTTTTTCCAGCTGTGTTTAGTTCTACTGTAAGTTTCTGGGCTATTCAGTCTCAAGTTTCTGGCCATCCATGCAGGTCATGGGCTCCCTCTCATGGTCTCAAGTGAAACCAAACATTGATTGGCCACTCCCACAAGTTCTATGTCACCATTGTCCCAGCAAATTTTTCAGGAAGGACAGATTGTAGGTTGAGGGTTTTGTACCTGGGTTGGTGTACTAGTTTGAATGTAATTGGCTCTCATAAAATCACTGGAAGTGGAACTATTAGGAGATGTGGCTTTGTTGGAGGAAGTCACTGTGGAGATGTGCTCTGAGGTCTCATCTGTGCTCAAGCCACATCCCAGTGAGACCAACCATTTCCTGTGGCCTTCAAAATGTAGAACTCTCAGCTACTTCTCTAGCACTGTGTCTGCCTGCATGCTGCCCTGTCACACCATGATGATAATGGACTAAACTTGTGAAAATGTAAGCCACCCCAATTAAATGTTCTTCCTTTATAAGAGATGCATTGGTCATGGTGTCTCTTCACAACAATAAAACCGTAACTAAGAGAGTTGGTGTCCAGGTTTCTCTTTCTATACCCTGCAGAGTTCCTTCTCATGCCAAAGAGACTAGAATGCAGGTGTGAAGGCTCCATGCAGGCACAAGCTCCACCTGTCTAAGTTCAATGAGTTGTCTGGATGTTGTCCTCTGCAATGGGGCCCCACTGTCAGTTTTCAGAGAGCAACTCTCTGTCCTAGCATCAGCTCG
Organism: Peromyscus leucopus; assembly: GCF_004664715.2. NCBI lineage: Eukaryota > Metazoa > Chordata > Mammalia > Rodentia > Cricetidae > Peromyscus > Peromyscus leucopus. The sequence continues at coordinate 55,208,529 of NC_051083.1, forward strand.
TGTTGTTTAGGGATCTCCACAAGACCCCCCTTGGCCAACAACTGAACTAAATGCAACCCAGTCCAACCACTGGAAACCTTGCATGGCAAGAAAAGATGACCAATTTATTGGCCTTCCCCTGTAATCAGATTGGTGAATTTCCTATCATCATAAAACCTTCATCCAGTAACTGATGGAAGCAGATGCAGAGATCCACAGCCAAGCACCAGGCCAAGCTCCAGGAGTCCAGGTGAAGAGAGGGAGAAGGGATTATATGAGCAAGGGGGAATCAAGATCATGATGGGGAGGGAAATCTACAGAGACAACTAAACCAAGCTTGTGGGAACCCTAGACCAGTAGCTGTGGAGCCTGCATGGGACCAGACTAGGCCCTCTGCATGTGGGAGACAGTTGTGTAGCTTGGTCTGTTTGAGGGGCCCCTGGCAGTGGGATCAGGATCTATCCCTGGTGTATGAACTGGCTTTTTGGAGCCCATTCTCTATGGTGGGATGCCTTGCTCAGCCTTGATGCAGGGGGGAGGGGCTTGGTCCTGCCTCAACTGAATGTACCAGGCTTTGCTGACTCCCCATGGGAGGCCTTACTCTTTTGGAAGAGTGGAAGGGAGGTGGGTTGGGGGGAAGGCAGGGAAGGGAAAGCAGGAGGAAGGATGGAAGTGGGAATTGTGATTGGTATGTAAAATGAAAAATAAATGGCCAGTTTAGACTCCACATCCTTCATTACTAGGAATCCTCACTAGGATCACTGTTGCCAGAGTCTTCCTGCCTTGCCCACAATCAGGACAAATCCTTGTCACCCGCCAGTCCCACAGCCGCTCAGACCCAACCAAGCAAACACAGAGACTTATATTGCATACAAACTGTATGGCCGTGGCAGGCTTCTTGCTAACTTTTCTTATATCTTAAAGTAACCCATTTCTAGAAATCTATACCTTGCCACGTGGCTCGTGGCTTACCAGCATCTTCACATGCTTCTTGTGCTGGCGGCATCTGGCAGGCAGTCCTTCTGCCTTCCTGTCCTTTTATTTCTCCTCTCTGTTAGTCCCGCCTATCCTTCCTGCCTAGCCACAGCCGATCAGGTTTTATTTATTGATCAATCAGAACAACTTGACATACAGACAATCCCCCAGCACAGCCAAGTGCAGACCATCTCAAACACCTGCACTCAGGCCCATGGTCCTAATCATCCTCTATACGGACCTGCTGGGTAACGCCACAAAGAACCCAAGAAGGGCTCCCACAGGACATACAGAACATCCCACAGCACTTCCCCTTTTCTTTTTTTAAAAAAGGAAGGTTTTAACTTTTACACATCTTTAAAGCCAGCTTGGTATATTTGGGAATTTGGGCGTAGCTTCTCTTACTACTTCCTGCTGGAGGGGGGCGCAGCATCTCATGGGGACACAAAAAAAATTTCAGGTTCATGGAGTAGTCCGTGAGACTGTATCATCTGAGCCAGTTGCCTTGAAACGATTCTGGATGTTGGATCATCTGGGCCATGGTGTTATCGGAGACCTTTCAGGTGGTCTTGGCTGGTCAAACCTGATGTATCTTAATCTGGAACAAATCCATAGCCTCTGGCTTTCTGTAGAGACAAAAGCAGAGCCTCTTTTCCAAAGCAACACATCCTTAGACATAAATTTCAAAATTGAAATACCTTTAAAATATACACATTGATTTAACTGAGCAGTCTTTACAATCACATGTCTTTCTGCAGTTAAAAATCCCAAAGACAATATAATCCAGACTTTCTGTGTGATATCCATCTTTACATGGCTTATTTTTTATATTACTTTTACTTTCTCTTTAAAGACTTTATTTTTTTTAAACTTTCTATTTCTTTATATAACTGTCTATGTTCCTTTTCCTCTCTCTTCCAAGCCTATGTACATTTTTACACACAGTGTAAAGCATTTAAAGTCTTGCTCCATCTGAATCTGTCTTATTGTGAATGTGTTGCTTTAAACTGCAGCATTTGTAAGACTGAAACAATGCTATGGCTGCTGGCTCCGCCCACCTCAGCTTCCCAACATGGCGGTGGTACGTTTACCGCCAGCTCTGGGAGCTATCATGAGTCTATGCTTTTATCCAAGCAGCGTGTAGCCCAGAAACCTTTTTTGTTTTGTAACTAGCAAAGGCTAAATCCACCACGCAGCTTAATGTGCCACTTGCAGAGGCCTCATTCCCGCCATACTGCAGGTCAAGCACACATGCCAGGAACCCGCCAGTAACTCAAACGGGCAGTTGCTGCTCATTTGAGAGAGACAATTAGGAAGCTGTTTTTAGCTCCGTTTTAGAATCTTTTCTTAGGTTTTAGGTGGAAACTCTTGCCCTCTCGTTGGGCGCCATTTGTAGCTAGAGTTTATTTGTAGCTAGAGATATAGATGTAACCAACCGTCTTATTAAATAAGAAACACAGAAATAATGCAAAAGAGAAAGCCGAGAGGTCAGAGCTCAGAGCTAAAATCTCACCCTTCCACCTGCGGTGTCCCAGCTTCCCGAAGGAGACTCTCTTTCCTGTCGGTTCGTCTATTTAAAGTATTTTGTTCTGCCTTCTCATTGGTTGCAAACCCAAACATGTGACTGCCTCGTCACTGTCTGAATGTACAGCCCCCTAGGTCTTAAAGGCATATGTCTCCAATGCTGGCTATATCCCTGAACACACAGATATCTATGGGATTAAAGGCGTGTACCACCACCGCCACACTCTTGCTATGGCTCTAATAGCTCTGACCCCCGGGCAACTTTATTTATTAACATACAATCAAAATCACATTTCAGTACAATTAGATTACCACCACAGATCACCCTCCTAGATTCCAGGAAGTTTACACTGCACTAGGTTTCTATACCATGCCCCAAATGCCTCCCAACTCCAGCTGTCTCTCCCTATACTCTTTCCATCAATGTCCCCTCAATTGATTCCACCAGCTCCAGTACCCATTTGCCCCCATTCCACCCACAAAATCTATTCTATTTTTCCTTCCCAGGGAAATCCTTGCTCCCCCTCCACCAGAGCCCTCCTCTTTATTTACCCTCTCTGGGTCTGTGGATTGTAGCTTGATTATTTATGTAACAGCTAATATCCACTTATAAATGAATATATAACATATTTGTATTTCTGGATCTGGGTTACTTCACTCAGGATAATTTTTTCTAGTTTCATCCATTTGCCTGCAATTTCATGAGGTCACTTTTGTCAGTTTCTTAAATTTTTCTCTCTGAAAATTTTTATTAGTATATATTATTTGTACAGACATCCAGTTTTGACCAGCACCATTTTTTGAAGATGCTGTCTTTTTCCAGTGTGTATTTCTGGTTTTTTTATAAAAAAAAAAAAAATCAGGTGTCCACATGTGTTTAGACTTATATCTGGGCCTTCAATTCGATTTCATTGATCCACCTGTATGTTTTTATGTCAATACCATGTGGTTTTGAATACTATAGCTCTGTGTTACTGCTTTGAAATCAGGATGGTGATACCTCCAGTGGTTCTTTATTGTGAAGGGTTGTTTTAGCTATCCTGGGTTTTTTGTTTTTCCAAATGAAGCTGAGTATTGTCCTTTCAAGGTCTGTAAAGAATTGTATTGGGACATTGATGGGGATTTCATTCTGTAGATTACTTTTGGTCAGATGGCCATTTTTACTATATTAATCCTACTAATCCATGAGCATGGGAGACCTTTCCATCTTCTGATATCTTCTTCAATTTCCTTCTTCAAAGTCTTATAGTTTTTATTAATATAATAGTTTTATTGATTATTTGGAAATTTCACATAATGCACCCTGATCACACTCACTTCCCAGTCCTTCCAGGTCTACCCCTATCCTTATGACTGCCCCCAAAACCAAAGAAAAAGAATAAAGAAGAAAGAAAGAAAGAAAAAGTCCAATTTGGGTTGCCCATATACTGACTGGAGCATGGTCAAACTAATGTCCCAGGCTTTGCTGACTCCCCATGGGAGGCCTTACCCTTTCAGAGGAAGGGATAGGGGGTGGATGGGTGCATGGAGGCTTGGGGGAAGCAGGAGGAGGGATGAGAGGGAGATCTGTGGTTGGTATGTAAAATGAATAAAAACCATTTAAATAAAAATAAATAATATTTTGTGGAATTAAAAAAACTAAGAAACAAAAAACCCTGATGCCTTCCCTACTCCCACCCCTGCCAGAAGCTACAACTGTGAAGAGCTACATTTCAGCATCCTTATCACAATTTTTAAGAGTTCTCTTCAATTGCTTTCTGTCTGAACAGTTTCTTTTGGTGGGGAATGGGAGGGAGAGTTTGTCACAGAAACCTTCTGTTTCTCATTCTTGTCTGTGAATCTGAAGTCATTGATTCTACTACAAAAGAAGCTTCCTTGTCCTTTATAATCAGTGACACCACAGATTATGGATTTCCACAGGGTTTCTAGCTACAGCGTGGGCCATGAACATCAACATGGCTTCAGGTGGAAGCATACACCATGACCATCCCCATGGCCTTTGGTAGTAACTTGGGTCACAGACAGCAATATGGTCCTCTGCTGCAGCAGGGCCATGGACACAAACATGGTCCCAGGTGCAATGGACCACAGACATCAACACGACCTCAGGCTGAAGCTCAAGCCACACACATACAGCAACATGGTCTCTGGCAACAGCACAGCCCACAGATATCAACATGGCTTCAGGTGGCAGCACAGATCACAAACATCCACATGGCCTCCCAGAGTAACATGCACCACAGAAATCAACATAGCCTCTAGCAGGAGCACAGACCGCAGACATCCTCATGGCCTCCAGTCACATCAGGAACCATGGATTTCGACATGAATTTAGGTGGCAGCACAGAACACTGACATTCCCATGGTCTTTGATGGTAATACGGATTATGGACATCAACACAGCCTCGGCCGCAGCATGGACCATAGACAATACCATGGTCATTGGCAGCAGCATGGGTCATGGACATCAACACAGCCCTTTTGTCATTTGTATATAGGAGGGCTATAATGACTCCATGGAGTCTGCTTAAAGGGCAAAGGAATTTATTAGGGGAGAAAAACTCACTGTACAGAACAGAATTGTCGCAGGTTCTGGAAGACTGTTCCGGTCGTCTGAGTCAGTCCTGCATCCAAGTCCCATGAGGGAGTGAAGAGAACCTGCCTGCATGCATCTCAGGTCTTAAGGGTACCTAGAGGCCACCCTGTCCAGGGGCATGTACTTCAAGGTCATAGGCAGGTAGAACAGTTACCTGATACATCTTTAGGGGGGGGGGATGCTTCAAGGTCATAGACAGAATAGCTAACCAATACAGGGCTACTGATTTTTTTTGAGTTAATCTTGTATCCAGCCACTTCACTAAACATGTACCATAGCCTGCTCAGGGTCCAGACAGCATCAGGTACTCATTCTTGTGTGATCTTTCTGTGCGTGTGCTGTGTCCCCTCATGGGCCCCACCTACTTTCTCTCTCTCCCTCTTCTTTTCCCATGAGGTTCAGGTCTCATCTGCACCTCCTCTCTTCCCTTTTTCCTGTCTGTTCACTCCCCAACCCCTGCCCACTTTTTTTTCTCTCTCTCTCTCCCATTCCCCCACCCCCAACCAATAAAACTGTCCACGTCTGCATAGTGTATCTCTCCCTTGGCTCCCACAAGACATGACTACCTCGCACTGTTTTTTTTTATTATTATTATAAGAATTTTTTATTATTATGTAGAGTTTGCTGCCTGCAGGCCAGAAGAGGATGCCAACTCTCATTACAGATGGTTATGAGCCACCATGTGGCAGTTGGGAATTGAACTCAGGACCTCTGGAAGTTCTTAACTGCTGAGCCACGTCTCCAGCCCAACATTATTTATTATTAAAAGTTTTAGATTATTGATAATGGAATAGAACTCTTTGGTGTTACACAAAATATTCAAACACAAATGCAAGTTTGTTAATCATTATAATACATCAGACCTTTTGATTTGAATAATTCCTGATTTGAAGCTATGATGCCACCATCTTCACTGTTTTTTCCTGCATCCAGTCATAAAGTTCAGGTTTGCTTGACATTATTATTGTAGGGAGAATGTGTAACTTGCTACTCACTCTTTTAGCAGTTTAAGTATTAACCGAGGCTTTAATAATATGGCGCTATTCCCTATGGGCTTGATGCTGTACAATAGATCTTTAGGGCTAATTCATCTTGCACAACTAGAAGTTAGGCCCATTTAAGAGCAACTTCTATTCACTGCTTTCTATCATCTTATTCCTAGGAAACCCTCTTTAATATTTGGAATCATATGAAGCCAAGAGACATTGACCAAAGACTAATTAAGAATTTGTTTGAATGAGTAAATATTACAGAAAATATTTAAATTGCATTTAAGATATATATTACATTCTTGAAAGGATGTTTTCATGAATATGGTAAGAAATTTTCAGGTTAGAGGGAAAAGAAAATGTTATTTTGAGAATATACAATAAGTATCTTTTACTGCCCAACCCTGATTCCATAATGAGACAGCAATGGTAAACATAGGTGACTGAGTCATTAATAAAAGCCTGACCTAGAGAAATTAGGCTTTGGGTCACAGACTTTAGCTGAAAAACTTCATCTTACATATGGCCTGTTGATTTGAAGAGCTGAAGATTTATTTAGTTTTGTTTTATTCATGTGTCTATCTAAATATAGATGTGTGCACCATGAGCATGCAGTGCCATCAGAGGCTAGAAGAGGGCATTGGATCCCCTGGATTTTGTAAACCAACATGTGGTTGTTATGATATGAACCAAACCCATGTCCTCTGCAAGAACTTCAAGTATACTTAACCACTGATGCATCTCTCCAGTCTCTAATAATTACCTTTTTACTGTATATTTTAAAAAGTTTCCTCTACTATCACTAATGTTCTTAGAATTACGTCTCACATTATAAAAGTCTATACTAAAATCATTTTAAGATTTTATACTTATTGTTTGGAGGCTAAGGACCATTTGGATGTCTATAAACTTTGATTTATTTTAAAATTCAGTTCCAGTTCAAAATATTTCAAGATGCTTAAATACGTACACACTTAGCTTCACAGTGTCGACACTCACATGACAATATCTGGGTTGCAGAGTAAATTCATAAACATCTTAGGTGCAGCTCATTTTTCGCATCTAGATAATATGAATTTTCAGGTTATCCTATTTGACAATGTTTTACCTCTGCTTTTGTTCCACTTTCTTTTTTACAATAAACATGAATGATCACATCTTCAGATTTTTGTTTTGTTAATTCAAAATTAAGTTAAGATTATATGTTTTCTGAACTTGGAATGAAAGACATGTTAATTTTACCAGTAGAAAGGAACATGAGGCAAAATGTGCCTACATTGTTTTCATCTAAAAAATCTGTTCATCCAACATTATGAAGTTGGATAAATGTTCTTGATACAAGGCACTCATTTTTTGTAATATTGTGAACTTATTTACATTCTAAATCGTTGCTAAGTTGCATGTAATTATTTCAAACTATTTCAATGTGTTTAATTTATTCCCTAGTGATGGCTAATTAACCCTTGATATTGTTAGTTAGTAATTTCTTTTTTTATTTTACAATACTATTCAGTTCTACATAATAGCCACAGATTCCCTTGTTCTCTCCCTTCCTGCCCCCCTCCCCTTCCCCCCAGCCCACCCCCCATTCCCACCGCCTCCAGATCAAGGTCTCCCCCGAGGACTAGAATCGACCTGATAGACTCAGTCCAGGCAGGTCCAGTCCCCTCCTCCCAGATTGAGCCAAGCATCCCTGCATAAGTCCCAGGTTTCAAACAGCTAACTCATGCAACGAGCCCAGGACCTGGTACCACTGCCTAGATGCCTCCCAAACAGATCAAGCCAATCGACTGTCTCACCTATTCAGAGGGCCTGATCCAGTTGGGGGCCCCTCAGCCTTTGGTTCATAGTTCATGTGTTTCCATTCATTTGGTTATTTGTCCCTGTGCTTTATCCAACCTTCGTTTCAACAATTCTCGCTCATATACACCCTCCTCTTTCTCACTAATTAGACTCCCAGCACTCCACCAGGGGCCTAACCATGGATGTCTGCATCCAGATTCCTCAGTCCTTGGATGGGGTTTATGGCAAAACTATTAGGGTGTTTGGCCATCCCATCGCCAGAGTAGGTCAGTCCCAGCTGTCTCTCGACCATTGCCAGCAGTCTTTTGTGGGGGTATCTTTGTGGATTTCTGTGGGCCTCTTTAGCTCTTTGTTTCTTCCTTTTCTCATGTGGTCTTCATTTACCATGGTCTCCTATTCCTTGTTCTCCCTCTCTTTTCTTGATCCAGCTAGAATCTCCCGCTCTCTTTCCCTTGACCCTCGCCATTCATTGCTCCCACTCATGTCCAGGCTGTTCATGTAGATCTCATCCATTTCTCCGTGACTTTCTTGGGGTCCTGTTTTCCAGTAGCCTCACTGGTGATGTGAGTAGCAGTCCAGTCATCCTTGTTCCACATCTAGCATCTTCCTATGAGTGAGTACATAACATATTTGTCTTTCTGAGTCTAGGTTACCTCACTCAGGATGATTTTTTCTAGATCCATCCATTTGCCTACAAACCTCATGATGTCATTGTTTTTCTCTGATGAGTAGTATTCCATTGTGTATATGTGCCACAATTTATTTATCCATTCTTCAGTTGAAGGGCATCTAGGTTGTTTCCAGGTTTTGGCTATTACAAACAATGCTGATATGATCATAGCTGAGCAAGTGCTCTTGTGGTATGATTGAGCATTTCTTGGGTATATGCCCAGGAGTGGTATAGCTGGATCTTGGGGGATATTGATTCCCAATTTTCTAAGAAAGTGCCATATTGATTTCCAAAGTAGTTGTACAAGCTTTCATTCCCACCAGCAGTGGAGGAGAGTTCCCCTAGTTCCACATCCTCTCCAGCATAAAGTGTCTTCAGTGTTTTTGATCTTAGCCATTCTGACAGGCATAAGGTGGTATCTCAGAGTTGTTTTGATTTGCATTTCCCTGATGATTAGGGATGTTGAGCAATTCCTTAAATGTCTTTCAGCCATTTGAGTTTCCTCTGTTGAGAATTCTCTGTTTAGTTCTAATGCCCATTTCTCAATTGGACTGTTGGGCGTTTTGATGTCTAATTTCTTGAGTTCCTTATATATTCTGGATATCAGTCCTCTGTCAGATGTGGGGTTGGTGAAGATCTTTTCCCATTCTGTAGGCTGTTGCTTTGCCTTGCTGACCGTATCCTTTGCTCTACAAAAGCTTCCCAGTTTCAAGAGGTCCCATTGATTGATTGATTGTCTCAGTGTCTGTGCTACTAGTGTTATATTTAGGAAGTGATCTCCTATGCCAATGCGTTCAAGACTACTTCCTACTTTCTCTTCTAGCAGGTTCAGAGTAGCTGGATTTATGTTGAGGTCCTTGATCCACTTGGACTTAAGTTTTGTGCACGGTGACAGATATGGATCTATTTGCAGCCTTCTACACGTTGATATCCAGTTATGCCAGCACCATTTGTTGAAGATGCTTTCTTTTTTCCATTGTACACTTTTGGCTTCTTTGTCAAAAATTATATGTTCATAGGTGTGTGGGTTAATGTCAGGGTCTTCAATTCGATTCCATTGGTCCACATGTCGGTTTTTATGCCAATACCAAGCTGTTTTTATTACTGTAGCTCTATAGTAGAGCTTGAAGTCAGGGATTGTGATGCCTCCAGAGGTTGTTTTATTGTACAGGATTCTTTTGGCTATCCTGGGTTTTTTGTTTTTCCATATGAAGTTGAGTATTATTCTTTCCAGGTCTGTGAAGAATTGTGTTGGTATTTTGATGGGGATTGCATTGAATCTGTAGATTGCTTTTGGTAAGATTGCCATTTTTACTATGTTAACCCTGCCTATCCATGAGAATGGGAGATCTTTCCATTTTCTGACATCTTCTTCAATTTCTTTTTTCAGGGACTTAAAGTTCTTGTCATGTAGGTCCTTCACTTGCTTGGTTAGTGTTACCCCAAGGTATTTTATGTCATTTGTGGCTACTGTAAAGGGTGATGTATCTCTAATTGCCTTCTCAGCTTCTTTGTCCATTGTATATAGGAGGGTTACTGATTTTTTTGAGTTGATCTTGTATCCTGCTATGTTGCTGAAGGTGTTTATAAGCTTTATCAGTTCCTGGGTGGAATCTTTGGGGTCACTCAAGTATACTATCATGTCATCTGCAAATAGGGAAAGCTTGACTTCTTCCTTTCCAATTTGTATCCCCTTAATCTCCTTATGTTGTCTTATTGCTCTGGCTAGAACTTCAAGTACTATATTGAATAAGTATGGGGAGAGTGGACAGCCTTGCCTCGTTCCTGATTTTAATGGAATTGCTTTGAGTTTCTCTCCATTTAATTTGATGTTGGCTGTTGGCTTGCTGTAAATTGCCTTTATTATGTTTATGTATGTTCCCTGTATTCCTGATCGCTCCAAGACTTTTATCATGAAGGGGTGTTGGATTTTGTCAAATGCATTTTCTGCATCTAGTGAGATGATCATGTGGTTTTTTTCTTTGAGTTTGTTTATATGGTGTATTACATTGATGGACTTTCATATGTTGAACCACCCTTGCATCCCTGGGATGAAGCCTACTTGATCATGGTGGATAATTGTTCTGATGTGTTCTTGGAGTCTGTTTGCCAGTATTTTATTGAGTATTTTTGCATCAATGTTCATGAGGGAGATCGGTCTGTAGTTCTCTTTCTTTGTTGCATCCTTGTTTGATTTAGGAATCAGGGTAATTGTAGCCTCATAGAAGGAGTTTGGTAATGTTCCTTCTGTTTCTATTATGTGGAACAATTTAGAGAATATTGGTATTAACTCTTCTTTGAAGATCTGGTAGAATTCTGTGCTGAAACCATCTGGTCCTGGGCTTTTTTTGGTTGGGAGACTTTTAATGACTGTTTCTATTTTCTTAGGGTTATTGGACTATTTAAATAGTTTATCTGGTCTTGATTTAACTTAGGTATGTGCTACCTATCCAGAAAAATGTCCATTTCTTTTAGGTTTTCCAGTTTTGTGGAGTAGAGGTTTTTGAAATATGACCTTATAATTTTCTGGATTTCCTCAATGTCTGTTGTTATGTCCCCCTTTTCATTTTTGATTTTGTTGATTTGGATTCTCTCTCTGTGTCTTTTGGTTAGTTTGGATAAGGGCTTGTCTATCTTGTTGATTTTCTCAAAGAACCAACTCTTTGTTTCATTAATTTTTTGTATTATTCTCTTAGTTTCTAATTTATTAATTTCACCTCTCACTTTGATAATTTCCTGGCGTCTATTCTTCCTGGGAGACTTTGCTTCTTCTTGTTCTAGAGCTTTCAGGTGTGCTGTTAAGTCACTAGTGTGGGATTTCTCCAACTTCTTTATGTGGGCATTTAGTGCTATGAATTTCCCTCTTAGCACTGCTTTCATAGTGTCCCATAAGTTTGGGTATGTGGTGTCTTCATTTTCATTGATCTCTAGGAATTCTTTAATTTCTTTCTTTATTTCTTCCTTAACCCATTGGTGATTCAGTTGAGCATTATTCAGTTTCCATGAGATTGTAGGTTTTCTGTAGTTTTTGTTGTTGTTGAAATCTAACTTTAAACCATGGTGGTCTGATAGAACACAGGAGGTTATTCCAATTGTTTTGTATCTGTTGAGATTTGCTTTATGGCCAAGTATGTGGTCGATTTTAGAGAAAGTTCCATGGGATGCTGAGAAGAAGGTATATTCTTTCTTGTTAGGATGGAATGTTCTGTAGATATCTATTAGGTCCAATTGGGTCATGACATCAGTTAAGTCCTTTATTTCTCTGTTAAGTTTCAATTTGGGAGATCTTTCCAGTGGTGAAAGTGGGGTGTTGGGATCTCCCATTATTAATGTGTGGGGTTTTATATGTGGTTTAAGCTTTAGTAATGTTTCTTTTACATATGTGGGTGCCCTTGTGTTTGGGGCATAAATGTTCAGAATTGAAACTTCATCTTGGTGGATCATTCCTGTGATGAGGATGTAATGCCCTTCTTGATCTCGTTTGATTGATTTTAGTTTGAAGTCTATTTTGTTGGATATCAGGATGGCTACACCTGCTTGTTTCTTAAGACCATTTGATTGGAAAGTCTTTTCCCAGCCTTTTATTCTTAGGTAGTGTCTGTCTTTGAATTTGAGATGTGTTTCTTGTATGCAGCAGAAAGATGGGTCCTGCTTTCATATCCATTCTGTAAGCCTATTTCTTTTTATAGGTGAATTAAGTCCGTTGATATTAAGGATATTAACGACCAGTGATTGTTCATCCCTGTTATTTTTGGTGGTAGTGTGTGTGTGTACTTCTCTTCTTTGGGGTTTACTGTTGTGGCTTTTGCCTGTGTTTTCGAGTGTGTATCTGACTTCCTACGGTTGGAATTTTCCTTCTAGTGCTTTCTGTAGGGCTGGGTTTGTGGATAGGTATTGTTTAAATCTGGCTTTGTCTTCGAATGTCTTGTTCCTTCCGTCTATGATGATTAAAAGTTTTGCTGGGTATATTAGTCTGGGCTGACATCCATGGTCTCTTAGTGTCTGCATTACATCTGTCCATGTCCTTCTGGCTTTCAAAGTCTCCATTGAGAAATCGGGTGTTATTCTGATGGGTTTACCTTTATAGGTCACTTGGCCTTTTTCCTTGGCTGCTCTTAATATTCTTTCTTTATTCTGTACATTTAGTTGTTTAATTATTATGTGTCGAGGGGACTTTTTTGGGGGTCTAGTCTGTTTGGTGTTCTATAGGCTTCTTGTATCTTCATAGGCATTTCCTTCTTTAAGTTGGGAAAGTTTTCTTCTATAATTTTGTTGAATATATTTTCTGTGCCTTTGAGTTGGTATTCTTCACCTTCTTCTATCCCTATAATCCGTATGTTTGGTCTTTTCATGGTGTCCCAAATTTCTTGGACATTTTGGTTCATGACTTTGTTGGCTTTAGTGTTTCCTTCGACTGATGAAACTATTTCTTCTACTGTATCTTCAATGCCAGAGATCCTCTCTTCCATCTCTTGCATTCTGTTGGTTATACTTGCATCTGAAGTTCCCGATCTTTTACTCAGGTTTTCTATTTCCAGCATTCCCTCTGTTTGTGTCTTCTTTATTTTTTCAATTTCCCTTTTCAGGTCTTGGACTGTTTCCTTTATTTGTTTCATTGCTTTTTCATGATTTTCTTTCAGTACTTTATTGTTTTCTTCCTGTACTTTATTGTTTTCTTGCAGGACTTTATTGTTTTCTTCTAGAACTTTATTGTTTTCTTGCAGGACTTTATTGTTTTCTTCTAATTTGTTTGCCCTTTCCTCTAGTTGTTTACAGCATTCTTCCAATTTTCTTGTCTTTTCCTCAACACAAGACTCTAACTTCTTCATGATGTTACTCATAAGGCTACTTTCTTCTGCTTCTTCCAATATTTGATGTTCAGGTCTAGATGTTGGAGGCGGGCTAGGTTCTAGTAATGCTGTATTGCTCTTCATTTTGTTGTATGTACTTCTGCCTTGATGTCTGCCCATCTCCTTGTGGTTCCTTCTTGGTCTTATCAGTGTACTTGGTTCAGAAAGAGCTGACAGATTCAGGAAGTCTCTCTCTCTTTTCCAGATGGGAGTTCTCTTGTCCAAATGGGAACTCCGGGGCAGGATGGAAGCTCTTATCTGGACCGGAAGTCTCTGGTCCAGAAGGGAGGTCGGGAGCAGGATGGGAGCTGGGAGCAGGTCTCTAAGTCTCAGGAAGTGGCTGGGGTCTCGGGCAGATGGGCGTGTGGGCAGGGCGTGGAGATTGCAGGGGCTGCCGGGGGGGGGCTTGGAAAAGGGGATCCCTCCCCGTGGGGCTAGAAGGGGACCTGCCCGGTGGCCAGAACCTGGGGCCAAGTTGGACAGGTCTTCCCGGAGTGGATGGTGCCCAGGGATGGGGTCCAGGTTGGGCCCGGATACTCACCTCTGGTCCAGAAGGGAAGTTGGGGGCAGGATGGGAGCTGGGGGCTAGTCTCTAAGTCTCAGGAGGTGGCTGGGGTCTCGGGCAGATGGGTGTGGGGGCAGGGCACGGAGATTGCAGGAGCTGCCGGGGTGGGGGGGCTTGGAAAAGGGGATCCCTCCCGGTGGGGCTAGAAGGGGACTTGCCCGGTGGCCAGAACATGGGGCCAAGTTGGGCAGGTCTTCCCGGAGTGGCTGGTGCCCAGGGATTGGGTCCGGGTTGGGCCCAGATACTCACCTCTGGTCCAGAAGGGAAGTTGGGGGCAGGATGGGACTTGCACTGTTTTTTTAAAATACAACTGTAGCCTCATAAAATTGGGTAATGTTATTTCTGTTTCTATTTTGTGGAATAATTTGAAGTGTATTGCTATCAAATCTTCTTTGAAAGTCTGGTAGAATTCTGTGCTAAAATCATCTGGTCCTCACAGTTATTTTTTTGGGTTGAGAAACATTTAATAACTGGTTCTATTTCCCTAGGAGTTATAGGCCTCTTTGAATTGCTTACCTGATCTTCATTTAGTTTTGGTAAGTGGTACCCATCACAAAAATTATGCATTTCTTTTAGATTTTCCAATTTGGTGAAGTATGGGTTTTTGAAGTATGTTCTTATGATTCTCTGGATTTCCTTGATGTATGTTGTTATGTCCCCCTTTTCATTTATGATTTTATTTTGGATATTCTCTGTGTCTTTTAGTTAGTTTGGATAAAGGTTTGTCTATCTTGTTGATTTTCTCTAAGAACCAACTCTTTATTTCATTGATTCTTTGTATTGTTCTCTTTGTTTCTATTTTATTGATTTCAGCCCCCAGTTAAATTATTCTTGCCATCTACTCCTTTTGAGTGTGCTTACTTCTTTTTGTTCTAGAGCTTTCAGGCATGTCGTTAAGTTGCTAGTATAAGATATTTCCAATTTCTTTGTGAAGGCACTTGCTGCTATGATCTTTCTTCTTATCACCACTTTGTTTCCCATAAGTTTGGCTATGCTTCATATCCATTTTCATTGAATTCTAGAAAGTCTTAAATTTCTTTATTTCTGTCTTGACCTAATTTTCATTTATATAATTCCATTTCCAAGACTTTGTAAGCTTTCTGTTGCTTCAGTTGTTGTTGAAATGCAGCTTTAATCTATGGTTGTCTGATAAGATGCAGGGAGTTATTTCAATTTTCTTTTATCTGTTGAGACTTTCTTTGTGACTGAATATGTGCTCAATTTTGTAGAAAGTTCCATGAGGTGCTGAGAAGAAGGTATATTCTTTTGTGTTTGGGTTAAATGTTCTGTAAATATCTGTTAGGTCCATGTGGTTTATAATGCCAGTTAGCTCCTGCATTTCTTTGTTTGGTTTTTGTCTGGATGATCTGTCCATTGGTGAGAATTGGGGATTGAAGTCTCTCTCTATCAGTGTGTGAGGACCAATATGTGATTTAAGCTGTAGTAGGGTTTCTTTTACAAACTTGGGTGCCCTTGAATTTGGGGCACAGATGTTGAGAATTGAAGTGTCATCTTGGTGGATTTCTTTTGATGAGTATATAGTCCTTCCCCATCTCTTATGATAAAGTTTGATTTGGAGTCAATTTTGTTTGATATTAAAATGGCTAGACCGCCTTGCTTCTTAGGTCAGTTTTGTTGGAATATTTTTTTTCCTTTACCCCAAGGTAATGTCTATCCTTGATGTTGAGGTGTTTTGTTTTGTTTTCCAAAAGGATGGATCCTGTTTTTGTATCCATTCTGTAAATCGGAGCCTTTTTATTGAGGGAACATAGACCATTGATATTGAGAGATACCAATGACAAATGATTGTTAATTCCTTTAATTTGTTTGTGGTGGTAGTGGCGGTAGGAGTGGTTGTGTATGTATGGGTGTGTGTGTGTGTGTGTGTGTGTGTGTGTGTGTGTGTTTCTTTTGGTTTTAATAGTGTGAGATTATTATTTCCTGTATTTTCATGGGTATAGCTAACCTCCTTAGGTTGGAGTTTTCCCCCCTAGTACCTTTGTAAGGCTGGATTCGTAGATAGATACTGTTTAAATTTGAATTTATCATGGAATATCTTGTTTTCTCCATCTATGGTGATTGAAAGTTATGCTGGGTATAGTAGTCTTGGCTGGCATCTGTGGTCACTTAGGGTTTGCACC